>NC_088881.1:3501082-3771761 GCF_032884065.1 Artemia franciscana | reverse complement strand
ATATATATATAAAACTTGTAATGACCTTGTTAGCATTACAGTTAGCATATTCAGGTGGAATTTTTTTTATATTGATATGGTTTTTTGTCAACTGATTTGGGCTATTATCTTTTTGAAATCCTTGTAAAACCGATTTTTTTTTCCGTCTAGCCTACTAAAGCCTTGTTGTTATTTTACTTTTTTCATTTTTTTTTTATTTTGCAATGTGGTGTCAAAATGGGTAATTAATCAATGTCTGCCCAAATAGGATCGTTTTGTTCCCACCCTATCAGGGTGTGAAGTGATTGATCGTTTTTTGATGGTCCTTGGCCAACTTCGGCGGAAAAAAGTAGATGGGGACGTGGCTGATATCCAAGCGTTGCCTCAAATTATAAGAAAAAAAAGACAGAGAGCACTAAAAGATATTTTAGTGAAATAAAACTGGTTCTAGTGTAGCTAATAAACTATTTATATATAGAACATACATAGTTAATCATAGTTTAACTATGTATAAATATGATATGATATGTATAAATACATATGTAAATATGCATGTAAACATGCATATTTACATATATAACATTATTTAAAAAAACATATATATTAAACATTTATATAATATGCATCTATATTACTTATTATATATTAAATATATATATTACGTATTTAAACAAACATACCTCATATACATATATATCACGTAAACCCATAGTTTAGAACACACATATTTTCAAACACCTCTATCAACTTCAGCTAAATCGGAATCAAAAACCTTAAACAGGATCACATAAGGCCACAATCGTCTCATTATCAGATGAATTCACGCAGGGAAACACAGGTAACCATACAAATGAAACATTGACAAATTGAGAATTTGTCAACATTTGTCCAACATTGAAAATTCGCACAAATCTCGGTGGTATTAGCATAGCAAGGGAATTTATATGGAAGACATAAGAAAGCATTATACAAAACTTAAAGATGAGATAAACCGTCATTCTTGTGTAATAGAGACAAATGAAAACTGCTGGTGTTAAAAGAATGAAAAAGAAAGTTTTGTGTAGCCGGCCAAACTCGACGTAGTGACCAAACCAACGGATGCTGGCATTATAAAAACGAAAAAGAAAGTTTTATGTAGCTGACCGAAACTCGACGTAGTGACCAAACCAATGAATGCTGGCATTATAAAAATGAAAAAGGAAGTTTTTTGTAGCCGACCGAACTCGACGTAGTGCCCAAACCAACAAATGCTGGTGTCATAAGAATGAAAAAGAAAGTTTCATGTAGCCGACCAAACTCAACGTAGTGATCAAACCAACGAATGTTATAAGAATGAAAAAGAAAGTTTTATATAGCCGACCAAACTCGACGTAGTGACCAAACCAACGGATGCTGGCATTATAAAAACGAAAAAGAAAGTTTTATGTAGCTGACCAAAACTCGACGTAGTGACCAAACCAATGAATGCTGGCATTATAGAATGAAAAAGGAAGTTTTTTGTAGCCGACCGAACTCGACGTAGTACCCAAACCAACAAATGCTGGTGTTATAAGAATGAAAAAGAAAGTTTCATGTTGCCGACCAAACTCGACGTAGTGACCAAACCAACGGATGCTGGTATTATAAAAACGAAAGAGAAAGTTTTATGTAGCTGACCAAAACTCGACGTAGTGACCAAACCCATGAATGCTGGCATTATAAAAATGAAAAAGGAAGTTTTTTGTAGCCGACCGAACTCGACGTAGTGCCCAAACCAACAAATGCTGGTGTTATAAGAATGAAAAAGAATGTTTTATGTAGCCGACTAAACTCGACCTAGTGACCAAACCAACGAAGCTACCTCTTACCTCTGAGATTAACGTACGTCTAAGAAATCGAGCATCATCAAGCAAATGCCGAAAAATAAAAGCGAGTAACGGAATTTCCTCACGAAGGATAAAGTATTACCTCACAATCTAACTAGAGGAATAAGGGGTGGCCAATAATAGTGTCACTGGTGAAAACAGTTCTCACCATCATTTGAGCAGAGACAGAATTGACGGAGACGAGGATCTAAAGTAGAAGTATCCAAATACTATTTTTTCAACCCAATTTAACTTTATCTTGGAAAATGGCTGACAATGTCCTTGAGGAAGGCCAGGCTTTACACAGGCTAATGCAGTAAAGCAAGAACCTTTCAGCCACAATATCTATTTTAATGAGACCCCATCAAAAACCTCAAACAGAAAAATATAACACCGCAACCAGTTAGCAATCAGATGAATGCACCTAGCGAAATAGAGGTAACCTCCTGGGGAGGTGAAATATTGAAATCATTTGAGCAGAGACAAAATTGACGGAGACGAGGATCTAAAGTAGAAGTATCCAAATATTATTTTTTTCAACCCAATTTAACTTTATCTTGGAAAATGGCTGACAATGTCCTTGAGGAAGGCCATGCCTTAGACAGGCTAATGGAGTAAAGCAAGAACCTTTCAGCCACAATATCTATTTTAATGAGACCCCATCAAAAACCTCAAACAGAAATACATAACACCGCAACCAGTTTGAAATCAGATGAATGCACCTAGCGAAATAGAGGTAACCTCCTGGGGAGGTGAAATATTGGCAAATGAGAATTCACCAAAATTTAAGTGGTTTAATTTAAAAGTGGTGTAAATTTAAGTGGTGTAAGTGATTTAAGTTAGCATTGCGATGGAATTCATATGGAAGGCGTATGGAAGTATTATACACGACTTTAAGATAAAATAAGGCATCATTCTTGCAGAATACAAACACAATCCGAAAATACTAGCATTATAAGAATGAACAAGAAATTTTTACGTAGCAATGACTAAACGGACGAAACTATGTATTACCTTCGAGGTGATATCACAACCCCAAAGGGTACAATCTTATAAAATCTTACTGGTGGGACAATGGGTAGCCATTAGTGCCACTGGTAAAAGTAGTTTATACCATTATTTGAACAGTCAGAAAATTGACACAGACATGGATCCAAAGTATTATGTTTCCAATCCAATTTTAACTGTTGTTGGAAAATAGTTGACAACATCCTCGAGGTGGTCATGCATTAGATGGGCTCGTGTAATAATCCAAAACCTTGACAGCCACAGTATCCACTCGGATTAGGTGCTATTATTAACCCTGTACAGGGCCAATTGGAGAATAGTGGTGGTCTATTCAATTAGGTACCTCTACGTTGGAGATCCTGTTGAGCAAGAAAATTAAGTCAATTAACCTACAAAAGTGAAGTACAATGAGAAAATGGTGTATTAAAAACTGCAAATGTAAGTGTGTATAAACACGATAATTCAGTCAGTAGACAGAAAGCGAGTGGAGAAAGTAAGTAAACACTCGATAGTAAACAAGAAAGTTACACATTTTGTGAGTAGACCGTGGACAGCTACATTAACTCTAAAAGAAAGGTTGTGTATTATAATTGTTTCCAGAGATCGGAATTCTCCCAAAAACTCAGAATTTTGGGCTTCTTCCGAAGACGAAATTGTTTTGAAAAAATATTTCTCTTCTGAATAAAATTAATAGCAAATTCTTATTTATAATATATAGAAAATTTAATATCTTATATGTTAACATGTTATATATGTATATATTTTGTATGTTTATATCTGTTCTTTTTTTCTAGTACCGGTGATGTTTTATTTGTGTACAAAGATGTGCCTGTGAATATAAGAGACATCAATGACAATAAGCATCCCGTTCGTGTAGGTTTATATGATGCCTATACTATAGAAAAAACACTATTTTGTGAGTAAATCGTTCTGGTTTTCCTTTGATATTTCAGATATGTTCTTTTTTACAAAATGGATGTACATACCGTCTTTTGATTTATTTTGACATACTCTAAAAGTTTCGTCTTAATAAACTTAGCTGTTAACTGTTTGGTGTACAAGATATTGCAGGCGCGAGCTTTGGACAACCTGGATGTGCATAGTGTCTTTTGACTTAGTTTAAAACACCCTGGAAATTTCGTCTTAATAGCCTTATACGTTTCTGAGATATTACAGAGGTTCTTTTGACAACAAGCATCCATATAGTACTTCTTGATTCAGTTCATAGTGTCCTGAAAGTTTCAGCTTCACTCCCTTAGTCCTTTCTAAGAAATTCTTTATCTGTGCCACCTGTTTCTTGCTTGTTTATATTACTGATAATGCTAACCTAATTTCAGTTTGAAGACAAACAACTCGGCTGTAATAATCTAAAAGGCGTTACCTGACATTGTATGTCAAAATGAGATTAAAGGTCAAACATATTAAGTTCAATTAATTTGTCTGACCCATGTTTTTCGGTTTTATGGCAATTGGAAGTTTCAGTTTCTTCCAATTTGTGTTTTATTTACTTTATCCACCCCATTGCACTTCCTAGCTGAAGGGCCTTGAGACGGAGATCAGCACCGTTGGCTCGGACCATAAGGGTCTAGTGCCGCATCCTTTACCTTTTTATAATGCAAAATTTTTTTGGGTTTATCAAATTTCTCTAAATGGACTTTGCTCTAAGGAGACTATATTCTAAAGACTATGCTCATGATTTGAGCATCCTAAATGGAAGTGTTAATGAAATGAATGAACATCTTTTGCGAGTTCAGGATGCAAGAATAGGTTTAAAAATTAATATTAAGAAGACATAGCTGCTAAGACCGGAAATAAGTAAAGGTATGTCGGGTAATATCGATTATATCGGGTAATAAGTGATATCGGGTAAGGAGAAGATCAATCAAGTAGATAACTTCATTTACCTAGGTATTATTATTAGTAAAAATGGTGGTGGGCGCTGTGAATATGTTAAAAATATAATAGCTAAGGCCCAGGGTGTTTTTTCACAGCTTAAAAAAGATTGTAAAAATAGGAAGATAAGTCTGCGAACCAAGATTAGAATATTGAAAGCTACAGTGATGACAGTGGTCATCACTGACAGTGTGCAATATTACAAACCTGTCTCACAGACATCTCTAACCTAAGTTTTTATATTTTTCGCTCAAATTGCAAGGGTCTTATAAGCATGTTTTAAAAATTCTGTAAAACACCTGTAATTTCCTCAACTTTCCCCAGTAACTGGGACGACCCTTCAAAATTTGTTGAACAAGCAATACAAAGCTAGATTCTTCTAATTAAACAGAAACAGATGAATTAATAAATATATTTTTCAAGCAACTACATAGAAAGGGTTACTTTTTTTTGTCAACACAATGATAACATCTTAATCTATAAAATTACCATTCTAAATTGTTATCATATACAGCAAAATCTTTTCAATAAGGTATTTTTGCATTTTTATAAACGCGGTTCAATACAGACCATCAAAAATAAAAACAATCTTTAAAATTTACCAGAAATAGATGCAGATACCAATGCAACTGTTGGTTGTGTTTCCAGTCATTCAAACAAATGACTTAAATGAACAAATGAACAAGATGATTAAATGCAAGTTTTCAAAGCTAACCTTGCGTTTTTAGCAGGCTGCTTCAAAGGTCTTTTTGGAACTGATCCAATGCTATTATAAATTAGTTTAGTAAAATATTTTGTTAGAGCAAAAAGAACAAAAACTATTAAAGCAATAGTAATAGTTTGACAATAGTTTAGCAATATATAGTGGTTAGCAATAGAACAAAAAGCAATAGTTGGACAACTGTCCCCTTCCCTTCATCTAACTGTAAAAGTCTCAAGTCTAATACGGTCAAATACGGTATTGAAGCATGGGTGCTCCAAAGAAGTTACCTACGGATTAGTTTGGGTACCAGCATGACTGACCTTATCTCAAACAGTAAGCTGTATAAAAAAATGTGGTTCAATCCCGGTTTCTAGGGCTATAATGAGAGAAAGGTTGAGATGGCTTGGGCATGTTCTGCGGATGAAGGATGACATTACCAAAAATCGTCCTTCTCGACCAACTATCTAGGTTCAAACATAAAGCTAGTCGTTTCCCGAATGGGTTTGGAGAATGGGGGGATTGGAATTTATTGGGAGGGTGTAAAGAGGCAGGCTTTTAATTGACTGGGATGAAGGAGGAGCCTGCGTAGTTGTGTTCGCCTCAGGTGACTTGATGCTGCAGTGAGTTGTTATTAGCTTTAGTAGTAGTCAAAAGAGCAACTAAGGATTATTATATAAAAGATTTTAATTTTAATTTAATTTTGGACAGGGTGTGCTATAAGTATATTAAGTAAAAAAAAAAAGCAACTGAAAACTAGCTTAAAATCATGTACAGAATAAGTCCTTAAGTTGGGAAGTGTCTGTAACCATAATTCAATCTTAATAGTGGAATAAATATAGATAGCGTCCATATTCCGTTTTTAGATGTTCCGCTTACTTTTCTTCACTTTTTGATTAAACAAAATTCATATTGTGTATAGACTTTTGTGTCTGAACAAATCAACAAGAATACTTTTAGGGGTTTGTCCAAGTCGGTATTTCAAGGCCTCGGCGTTCACGCATATATTCATTTGGGAGGGGAAAAAATTTGGAAGAAAATTAGGGAGAAGCATAAACAATTTGGAGTGTCATGGGGACATAGGCCTTAAGGCCTCCCTTCTCCTTATGCGTCCGTCAAAATTAAAGCCGATCTGTTTTACCAGTATATCAGTTTTCTCAATATTTTAATGGTTTTCATCAATATAAATTACTATTATTGATTATTATTCATTGTTAACCTAACTTTAAGCTCAACACGCACAGTCCTCCCCTTCCTACAAAGCCTATGCGCTCTAACCTATCGCCTTCTTGGTTGCTACAGTCGAGATTCATGTTTGTATCACTCACGCTCTTTTCCCTCATCGATTTTCCTTTTTATTCTCTGTTTTTACTTTTGTTAATGATTATTGATTACTGTTATAGATTTTTTATTAATATCTATTTTTATCAATATTTTATTGATTTTATTAATATACCGTATTATTATCGACTTGTTAAAGAGCATATCAGATGACTAACACTACAAAAAGACTAATATACGATAAGACTACAGTCTTATCGTATATTCTTTCGTGAGTACGGTAGAAAAAAATAATCTGTTGATTTGATTAATATACCGTGTTATTATTAACTTGCTAAAGAGCCTATCAGATGACAGACACTACGAAAAAAGAAAAACAGTCTTATTCTATGTTCTTTCTTGAGTACTGTAGAAAAAATAATCTGTCCCCTTTCTTCAAAATATTAAGTCCCCTCCCCCCCAAAAAAATCTCGTATATTCCGATTTAAATCCTGGACGTAAGGCAAAAGAGAATATACTTACCCAACTATGTATAAAATTTCAGTTGCCATAGTTGCTTGATTTTAGACAACAAAAAAATCACATACTCACTTATTAGCTTCCGAAAACCAATACACTGATATGATCTTTGCTTTCCGGGAGAACTTCTCTGTAACCCTCTATGTAACATACATTGTATTTCTAGGTGTAACAACCAGAGTCGTATCCAGGATGTTTTGAGGGATTACACAATAAAACTGTAGAAAACGCATCAAATTTTTTTTCCATTTTATTGCGTTTTTACGAGTCAGACAAACATTCCAGGGGGTGAGGGGTCAAACTTCCTACACCACCACACCCCCACCCATCCCCCTTCCTCTGGATACAGCCTTGGTAATAGCTATCTTTGGCATCTTTGGCGTCATAAAAATTATTGTTTGATATCACAGAGATGACTTTATGAACGCTGACAAAGATTACAAGGAATTTTATAAACGGAGAAATAATTTATAAGGAGGTTATATAAAAAGGAGAGATAATCTATAATTTAATAATTGTTATTTATCAGAATTAGGAAATATTTTAGGTATTGTTGAGTGGAAAGATAATACTTATAAGTAGATAATATGTATGCTATACATAGTAATATTTTTCTTTTTCAGTTGTCAGACGAAAAATCTTTTTTATGTATCACAAAGTGGATTTCAAGGATAACTATTTTATTGGAAATGGTACATTGTTGTATTTTACTCCTTTGCCAACGTGTCTTTCTCTTAAGACGTGCTCAGAATGTGTTCAAGGGAAAGAAACTATTGGTTTTCAGGTAGGATCTATTTTATATAACTTTTTAAACAATCCCAGTTTTTAATGAGTTTTTTTATATTACACTGGCGTTTCTAATGTTTCGAGTTTTAATTAAATCATGTATTTATTTAGTTGATGCTTAATTTTTGAAATTTACGATAAAAATTCAGGCTTTACTATTTGTCATTTGGTGTTCCACAAGGATCTGGTTCAACCCATATTTTTGCCGTATGCGAGTATATCACTGATCTAACTCTGACGATATCCAACCTCTGCTAGGAAAAAAAATCAATGGCAATATGCAAACGCTGTCGGTACTTTAAGTATCAACGCACTACCTACTACTAAAGCAAAATTTAAAAAAAAATGAAATTGAAACTGATCTTCAAGAAGCAACAGAAAATTACGAATGTTTTGGAATTTAGTTTAAAAAGAAGAAAAACCATGTAAAAAGGAATCGCATCATATAAATCACATATGATGTATAATATTTATATATTTAATAACAACAATCTGCATACAAAATTCAATATGATTCACCTAAAACCAAACGGTTGACGTGGAATGAATCAGTTAAAAAACATACATATAAAATCATTTCTATTCACTAAAATAATAAAGAAAGAAGGAAAGGAAAAAATATTAAAAAGTATAAATAAATATGAAATTATAATAATAATACTACGGGAGCAGCAATTACGTATCATGTCCATACTGTGGAGTCACACTCGTCAACCAACAGGCAATTGCATCTTAATTTAAATCTAATCTAATCTCTTTCAAAACAAACAAAGCTAAAATTCATACTCACTCACTAAAATCACTAGAATTTTCAATCTTCTTCATTTCATTTTCCAAATCATTCCATAATTTTATACCCTTCATAGTGAAAGAAAATGTGAATACATTTGTTGTATCTGCATCGGAGACTAAGCCGTAAGTTCAAGAAATTTTGTTTATACTATTCTGATGTTTCTAATTTTCCAATTTTTATTTAAGTCATTTATTTATTTAATTGCTGCTTAATCTTTGAAATTTACGATAAACAATCCAGTGTTTACTATTTGTCATTATGTGTCACTGGGTAACGCTCCGGACTTGAAATCCTGAGGTCAGGGGTTCGAGTCCTGGTGTTGCTGATTCTTTGGTTTGGGACGGGGTCAATATTGTGACCCTTTAAACTCAGCCAGAGTCGACCCAGCTCTAATAGGTATCTGGAGAAATCTGTGGAAAAAACACAGGAAGCGTCGGATGATTTTCCCCCAACCACGCATTGATCTCCCGGCCGAAGGCATTGAATCAGGAGGTCGGTATCTGCGCAATGGAGACCATTGGTCACCTTGGGAAAAAGTTTTTTTTTAAAGTTCCTCTAGGATCTGTTTCAACTCTTATTTTTTTTTCATATCAGAGCATATCAATTATCTAACTCCGACCGTTTCCAATCTCTGTTTTTTATGGAACTTGGTGTTAACCAAGTGACATATAGCAATCACAAATTCTGTCGGTCTGTCGGTCCCGGTTATGCTACTTTAGGCACTTCCAGTTAAGCTAGGACGATGAAATTTGGCATGCATATCAGGGACCAGACCAGATTAAATTAGAAATAGTCTTTTCCCCAATTTGACCATCTGAGGGGGTGGAGGGGGGGTCCGTTAATTCGGAAAAATAGAAAAATAGAAGTATTTTTAACTTACGAACGGTTGATCAGATCTTAATGAAATTTGATGTTTTGAAGGATATCGTGTCTCGAAATGTTATTTTAAATCCCGACCGGATCTGGTGACATTGGGGGGGGGGAGCTGGGAGGGGGAAACCTAAAATCTTGGAAAATATTTAGAGTGGAGGGATCGGGATGAACCTTGCTGGGAAAAATAAGCACACGTCCTAGATACATGATTGACATAACCGGAACGGATCCTCTCTCTTTGGGGTAGTTGCGGGGGGGGGGGGGTTAATTCTGAAAAATTAGAAAAAATGAGGTATTTTTAACTTAAGAACGGTTGATCGAATCTCAATGAAATTTGATATGTAGAAGGATATTGTGTCTAAGAACTCTCATTTTGAATCCCGAACAGATCTGGTTACATTAGGGGGGGGGAGAGTTGGGAGGGGGAAACCTAAAACTTGAAAAACATTTAGAGCGGAGTGATCGGGATGAAACTTGGTGGGAAAAATAAACACAAGTACTAGATACATGATTGACATAGCCGGAACGGATCTGCTCTCTTTGGGGTAGTTGGGAGGGGTCTTAATTCTGAAAAATTAGAAAAAATGAGGTATTTTTAACTATCGAACAGTTGATTGGATCTCAATCAAATTTGATATTTAGAAGGATATCGTGACTCAGAGCTCTTTTTTTAAATCCCGACCGGATCTTGTGACATTGGGGGGGGGGAGTTGGGAGGGAAAACCTAAAACTTGGAAAACACTTAGAGTGGAGGGATCGGGATGAAACTTGGTGGGAAAAATAAGCACAAGTCCTAGATACATGATTGACTTAACCGGAACGGATCCGCTCTCTTTGGTGGAGTTGGGGGGGGGCAATTTTAAAAATTGAGGTATTTGTAAGTTACGAAAGGCTGACCAGATCTTAATGAAATTTGATATTTAGAAGGATCTTGCATCTTAAAGCTCTAATTTTAAATTCCGACCAGATCCTCTGACGTTGGGGGGAGTTGGTGGGGGAAACCAAAATTCTTGGGAAAAGTGAAAATTAGGGTATTTTTATTTTACGAATAGGTGATCGAATCTTAATGAAATTTGATATTTAGAAGGAATTCATGTCTCAGAGCTCTTATTTGGGGGGAGTTGGAGGAGGAAATGCTGGAAAACACTAGGAGTGGGGGAATCGGGATGAAGCTTGGTGGATAGAATGAGCAAATGTCCTTGATACTTGATTGACGGAACCATACTGGATTCGCTTTCTTTGGGGGAGTTGGGGGAAGGGTTTAGTGATTTGGCGAGTTTGGTGCTTCTGGACGTGCTAGGACGATAAAAATTTATAGGCGTGTCAGGGAGCTACACAATTTGACTTGATAAAGTCTTTTTCCCAGATTCGACCATCTGGGGGGCTAAAGGGAGAGGAAAAATTAGAAAAAATTAGGTATTTATAACATACGAGTGGGTGATCAGATCTTAATGAATTTTAATATTTAGAAGGACATCGTGACTCAGAGCTCTCATTAATTTTCTGACCGGCATTAAGCCTCTTATTTTCTTTTTAAATCGTTCTATTGATTCATAGAATTTTGCTAGAGCTCATACCATATGATCTCTTGGCTATTAGCTCTTCTTGCCTCGTCACAAGTGCCATATGAGCTCTTAGCTCTTGTTTACTTTTTTTGTTTTACTTTTAGATACTTTATTTAATATACTGAAAAATACAAAAAAAAACATTAACCCAAAACAGAGAGCATTGCTCGTAAGTCTGGGTGTGTAAATAATAGGACATACACAAGACAAGATCTTTTATTGACCCAATTACATAATAAATAATTTTATAAACTGGGCAACGGGGAGCAGGGCTCGATGTGTCGGCCATAAAACAGAGATAAGAAAATGCCAAATAACAAAAAAAGGAAAGAAAAACAACATACAAGGTAGCAGATAACAGAGGAGGCCACCCCAGCTCGAGAACACCACAACCAAATGTCATACTAAAATCTATTATTCATCAATCCCAACATCCAGACAAAGAACTTTTTTTGAAATATGTTTTTTCCAAAGGTCATTTATATAAATTAAAAATAGTAATGGCCCCAATACTGATTCCTGGGGGACTCCAATATTATCAATAACAATATGGCATGAAAGGTGCCCATTTATTTCTATATGATTTTTTAATAAAAAAAAATCAATAGTAGTACCAACACTTTAAAACCGACTGCTTACACATTGTTGGCGCTTAAATATCGGCACCCTACCGACCACTAAAGCGTTAGTAATTCTTGCAGGTGACAGCTGTTACGCTATTTCTGACTCCAAACTACATTAATTATTTCTGTTTAGTTTATTGAAACTGAAACTACATTCATTAGCCATATGTATTTCAATTATTTTGAGGTAAATCAAGTTTTCTCAAAATTAAAAATTATTCAACATGTTTTCATAAGTTTCGTCTGTTCTCTATAATTTTTCATCTGTCTTTATCAAAAAACTATCATTAAATTGATTAATGACTTAGTACCAAAAATTTCAGAAATTGAACAAATTAGCGCCATTCCATTTAAGAAACTTGAGTGATTCTACGGCAATAAAAAGTATGGTTTTATAATACTGATTGAATTTTATGTCCAAACCAGATTATAGGATTTTGATTATATGATGCCTATGCATATTCTGACTATAATACCGCACAGTTTTATGCACCCTTATCGTTATCAGGTTAGACTATTCTGATTGTATCATAAGCAGCGCAAGGGATATATCCGTTACGTCATTTTAATAAAAGTAGTGGTAGAAAACAAATAATGCCTTTTGGTTTATTCAACATTCCTCTTAACATGCCCTGACAGCTTAAACTTTATATCCTAGGCTATTTCTGGACAATTGAAAGTTCGCCTTTTTGATAACCTGAAGGGACAGTGTGTGTTTTGATTTTGTTCAACATCTCCTTATACATTCCCTATAAGTTTGATGTTCATACCCTTAGTCTCAGTAGTAGTAGTCATAGTAGAAGTAGAAGTATGCACAGAGTGTCTTTTGGTTTGTTGCACATCCCTTTGAACACTCTGGAAAGTTTCAACTTAATACTCTAAGCTGTTCCTAAGATATTGCTCAAACATATTTCCCTGAAAGTTTCACATTAAGACGCCCATCAGTTCAAAAGTCCTCGGAGATTTTATTTTACATTGGCTAATAGTAATAGCAGACCATAAAATGTATCCTAATTTTCATTATCAGATTACTTCATAAATTCTCTCCCAGGTTACGCTTCCTTCCATACGAAGAGCGGATTAGAAAGCTTGAAATCCCAACCCTCGCCTATAGATTCCATCGTGGTGATCTTATTGAAATTTATAAGCTCTGCAATGGAGCCTATGATAACGTACCAGCCCAGAGAATCGTGCAGTTCAATAAAAATCATCTCCGAGGACGTCAGTACAAAGTGAGTACGGAACGCTTTTACAAGGACATGGGCCGATGGACTTTCGGCAACCGAGTGGTTCAGCAATGGAACAACTTACCAGAAAGAGTAATCTGCTCCACAAACCTACTGACATTCAAGAAGGAAGTTGATGAATATTACTCAAATGACATTTTCTCCTTGTGCAAATTTAGAAGAAATGCCAATTAAGATTTTTGTTTTTATAGGCTTAACGGCCTACCATCAAATTTGCGAATATATTTATTTTATTTATTTATATTCATGATCTACTAGAACACCTAGAAAGTCCTGAGGCCCTTGCTGAAATAATCATTTCTGATTTCGGGAAAGCTATCGATGTGCTTGATCATGAGACTGTCATCAACGAAGTTTGTGCCCTGGAAGTCTCGCTGATTCTTTTATGTACCATCACAAGTTTCCTTTCTGGTCGTCAACAGTACGCACAACTCGAAAACAGGGAAACATCCAACTTCCAAAACATCACGCGTGGAGCGGTCCAAGGAAGCCAGTTAGGTCCCATCTTATTTGTGATTGTCATCAACCGACTGATGAAGCAAAACAAACAATGGTATAAATCTGCAGATGATCTTTCGTTATGTCTGCTGCACTTCCTGTTACAGACACCCAGTCAACTCATACCCCTGGTCGCAGAGCATCAACATCAAGCTGATCAAGGGAAGCTTCAGCTAAGCCTCAACAAAAGCTGTGCAATGAGTGTCAACTTCCTGAAGAAGAAGAAGAGCATAGACGAATCAGCAGCTCTCTAAACAAAGAAATCAGTAAAAATACTTGGCATCACATTAAGTGACGATCTCTCATTCAGAGATCACATAAAAAAAAAAAAAAGGAGAAATATCTCCACAAACGTCCTCGTTTGTAGACGTCCCAGTCCATTCCCTTTGTTATATAACAAGGAGATGATAACAAGGTATTTCTCAAAATTATAAGTATGTACGATTTCTTTTGGTTTGAAATGCAAGTGTTAGGTGCAAGGATGTTCACCCAGAGTAGCTGAAGAGGTGTGAAAGCATTTTTCATTGCATGAAAAAAGGTTTGAACGCCTCTCCATCCCCAAAATTTTTGCCTGACTCCGAAAATCGTAATAAAATGTATATAAACACATTTTTGATACTTTTTGAAAGTTTTTATAAAGCTATTTTATATCAGTGTCAAACCAAGCCTACATGAAGTAATTACTCCTACCTTTTAGTCCTAGCTTGTTTTTTTTCTCTGTACTTCCTTTTGTAGGGGACCAATCTATGATTTTTTACCAACTCCACATCTCAAATTTTTTTTTTCTCCAACACTCATCATACTTTGAGATCACATCAGCAAAAGCAACTGGTCTTCTGATATTTGGAATGACAGAGCAACTTCTTCTTTCGTGCTATAAATCTTATGTCATTCCTGTAATAATATACGGCTGTCCTATCTGGTATCCGTTGCTTACAGAGAAACACAGAAACCTACTGGAAACAACTTAGAAGGGAGACTGCAAAATAATTTTTGGGC
Source organism: Artemia franciscana (assembly GCF_032884065.1). NCBI lineage: Eukaryota > Metazoa > Arthropoda > Branchiopoda > Anostraca > Artemiidae > Artemia > Artemia franciscana. The sequence goes on along the minus strand of NC_088881.1, from coordinate 3,757,153 downwards.
CAAATAACGAAAACTTGAGTGAACTCAAGCTCCCAACCCTGGACGAAAGGAGGTATAAAATGCTGATGAAGTTTGGAGCTGATATCCTGAAGTGACAACTTTGCGGAAACTGAATAGAATCCATTCCATTTTTTCTGTTGTATTTTGCATTTTGAAGGTTAAGTTGGCCCTTCCAGAGTTTTGGCTTCCCCGTGCTGAAGGATGGTAAACAGAAATGAAGACTATCCGTATACAATTTTATAACTAGAATTTTTGTTTTTTAAATTATTTTGAAAAAGTACCATTTAGGAGCCCTTTGGTGTGGTCAACTGCTCTTACAAACCTGAGAAAATAGTGTAATATAAATATATTACAAGCCTGAAGTTAGGGAGTGGAAGGAAACTTGAAGGGAAAAGCTAAAACCCGGCAAATTAAGCGAGAATTAGAAATGAAAACGGAACGATAATCGTAAACATCATTTGAAGTTTTTTTTTTAATGAGTGGAATCAAATTTTACCCCCAATTTTTCAGTTTTCCTTTCAGTTTAGCCAAAATTTCAGAAGCTGTAAAAGTTAGTGAATTTGGCAATTTTATTAATATTTATGAGAATTACTTATAGTTCTTGGTTCTATATGTTTCAGGCAGATGGAATTCTCATTGTCCCAGAACAAGGACCTACGCCGGAACAGGTGGGGGGGGGGGGTCAATTCTTATTTAAATTTTCACTTTTTCTAATTCTTGCTTCCCCCCCCCCCAAAAAAAAAAAAATATAATAATAATGCGTACGCCTCTGATCCGGAATAAAAGTATGCTATCTTTTTAGTAACTAAAGAAAAATAAATTATGAAAAACCAAGGATTGTTATATATATATATTTGTATATATATATATATATATATATATATATATATATATATATATATATATATATATATATATATATATATAAATATATATATATATATATATATATATATATATATATATATATATAAATATATATATATATATATATATATATATATATATATATATATATATATATATATATATATATATATCTTGGACCTACAAATATGTTAACTAATTGTTGGTCCCTGATATTTCCAGCTGGTGAAGCTAACAAGTTGGTTTCAAGCTATTTTTCATAGCTTAAAGTGGATAATAGAGCCTATAATATGGATAGTTTTATAAATCTTTTTGAATTAAGAAAATGTTGTAAATCTTTTGAATTAAGAAAATGCTGTAAACAGGGGCGTGTTTTGCTATGGGGCAGGGACAAACTGCCCCTCCCAGACCTCTGCCCTCGGACCCTAGTAACCCTCCCTCCCAGGTGAAATTTAGTTAAAAAAAAAATATTGTCAAAGCTAAGATCAGCCTGCTTAATGCAAGCATTCACAAAAACGGGTGAGTTTTCTTTAGTATATCTTTAACTTTATGGTTTTATATGACTCATTTTTAATGTTTCACAGTCATTTTTACTTTATTTGGGAAAATTCACTCAAACTTTATCTTCTCCCCCCAGGATTTTGGCGAAATTACGCCACTGGTTGTAAATCTTGTTGAGTGCGAACAGAAATGCGAAAGACAGTTTGTCCGAGAAGAAACTATTTATATATTACGTTTTTATTATATTTATATATTAGAATATATTTATTTATATTTTATTGTAGTTGCAACTGATCTTTGTTTCGTTTTTAGTGCATTTGGTGTCCTCTCGCAAATCGCTGCTCTGATGGTATTGATAGAAAACGACAGGATTGGCTTATTAAAGGCTGTGATTCAAATCATTTGGGCACCGTTGAAAAATGTAATGAATATGAGAAACTGATGTAAGAATCTTACTTTTTTGAAGTTTACCAACTTCAATGATTGCCGAATGAACGAAAAAAAGAAATGATTAATACTTAGGTCTAATTAGGTTCTTTCACTTGTCAATTTCTTGTCTTTTCTCTTTCTCCCTCCTTTTATATTAGTTTTTATTATCATTTTCGCCTTTTTGCTTTTTTCTTTATATGTATATATGTTACGGTGAAAGACCGAAATCTGGTTTATGTCGACATTCACTGGTGAATGTCCGAAATTAGTTTTTCTCTGCTTGGATTCAGTCGGCTTTGCCAGTCAACTTTTACAGTTTTATACAAGGTTTGATGGTGACAGGTTAGGTTAGGTTGAGTTAGGTTTTAACCCATTGCTGAGATTTGTAACCTAATTTAACCTAACTCTACCTAACTTTAATTTTTACCATCAAACCTTGTACAAGACTGACGATTCATTCGATTGGAAATCAAAAGTTCTCTCAAATGTGGTCAGGGCAACGAGCCGGAGAATCGTTCAATTTGAAAGCGAAAGCTCTAGTTACTTTTTAAAAAGTCGAAAGTGACTGGAGGTTAATCCACCTCCTCCCCGTACCTTTTTTTCGCAAATTCATCCGATCAAAGCTTTGAAAAAGCCGTTTTGTTCACAATAGTCCGAAGGTCAAATAGCAATGCTTCTTGAGTAGAACCCTCCCACCTGCCCCCGAACAAGAGCTGTAAGCTATTCAAGTTGCTCATTGTTAACATATAAGGTTTTTACTGAAGGGGTGACCGTGTTTACTTAGGAGGAGGCTTATTCGATTGGAAATTGAAAGTTTTTTGCCCTTTTTTAAGAGTTAAAACTGGTCGGAGGGCAACCAGCCCTCCCCGACGCCCCTTTTCCCAAATATATCTGATCAAAATTTTTATATATTTATTTTTTTCAAACCAGATGAAAGGTCAAATAACTTTGCCTTCAGGGTTTGCATCCCCCAGCCTCCGTGACAAGGGCTATAAGTTATGCAAGATACCCATTGTTAACATATAAGGACTTTTATTGGAAAATAGGGCATGTTTGATCCTGGGTCTTCAAAGAGGCTTAGGATTTTAAAGTGAAACTTTAAGGAAGTGTTGATAGGGATGCTGAAGACAGACAAAACACACTATGTACTTACTGGTTATGAAATAGGGAATATCTTCAATTAGATAGAACTATTTTGGGTATTAAATTGAAACTTTCAAGGTATGTTGAGATGTTGAAGCGAAATTAGAGGGAAGCCAGTATCCCTGTCCTTTTTAGACGCCCCTCTGCTGAGCACTGGTTGAAATTTTGGAAATTGTCATTTCGTTCGAATTAGTCAAACGGTCTAATGGCTATAGTTCCATGAACGTCATGCACCCCCATTGACTGTAATTTGCCCATTTGCAGGATTTATCATCAGGGATAGAGGAAATATTTATTCTGAATCTATCCGAAAAGGCTAAGGGCATTAAGGTGAAACTTTGGAGCATGTTGTGGGGTATCTTATACTAAATCAAAAGGCAATTTATGCATCAAGTTTATCAAAAAGGAGGTCATGTATTATCTTAAGACCGGCTGAGCGAATTAAGTTAAAACTTTTAGGACACGTTGAGAGAGATTTTGAAACATATTTGGAGGCCCGCCAGCCCCTAGCCTGCCCTTTTTGTTGCCCCCCTTCAAAAACATTTGGCCAAAACTTAGAAATAGATATCTTATTCAAAATGGTCAGAAGCTCAAGCAACTATGCGTGTGAGGGTGTCGAAACTACTCACAGCTTTGAAGAGAGAAGCTGAACACAATAAAAAGCACTCTGTGTGCTCGTTGGGATGTTTAAGAGATATCGGTGGGCAACCAGCTCCTCTTGCCCTTTTTAGATCCTCCTTTCCTTCATCTTTTCTTTCCTTCACAATAAAAAAAAACACTGTGTGTGCTCGTTGGGCTGCTTCAGAGCTATAGCTGGGTAATCAGCTCCTCTTGCCCTTTTTAGATGTATCTTTCCTTCATCTGTTCTTTCCTTCACATAAAAAAAAACACTCTGTGTGTGCTCGTTTGGATGTTTAAGAGCTATTGGTGGGGAACCAGCTCCTCTTGGAATTTTTAGATGCTCCTTTCCTTCACAATAAAAAAAAACACCGTGTGTGTGCTCGTTGGGATATTTAAGAATTATCGGTGGGCAACCACCTCCTCTTGCCCTTTTCAGATGCACCTTTCCTTCATCTTTCCTTTCCTTCACAATAAAAAACACTGTGTGTGTAATCGTTGGGATGTTTAAGAGCAATCGATGGGCAACCAGCTTCTCTTGCCCTTTTTAGATGCTCCTTTCCTTCATATTTCCTTTCCTTTGTAATAAAATAACACTGTGTATGCTCGTTGGGATGTTTTAAGAGCTATCGGTGGGCAACCAGCTCCTCTTGCCTTTTTTAGATGCACCTTTCCTTCATCTGTCCTTTCCTTCACAATAAAAAACACTGTGTGTGCTCGTTGGGATGTTTAAGAGCTATCGGTGGGCAACCACCTCCTCTTGCCCTTTTCAGATGCACCTTTCCTTCATCTGTCCTTTCCTTCACAATAAAAAAACAATGTGTGTGTGCTCGTTGAGATGTTTAAGAGCTATCGGTGGGCAACCAGCTCCTCTTGCCCTTTTTATATGCTCCTTTCCTTCGTCACAGATAAAATTTCGAAAAGACGACTTTATTCAAAACATTCAAAAAATCTAATAACTATGTCTCTAATAGCCCCAGGGCAATGATTGTAAATCATGCAATTTGACCTTTATTACATGTAGGATTAATCATTAGGAAAAGGAGGAATTTTGATTTTAGGTGTGGTCAAAAAGACTGAGGCTATTACGGTGAAACTTCCAGGTGTGTTGAGGGACATTTCAAAATAAATCTAAAGATACTCTGTATATCCTGTTGATGAAAAGGGGGTATTTGTGATATCACACGAACAGCTGAGGGTATTAAGATTAAACTTTTAGGGTATGTTGAAGAGGATGTTAAAAAGGCATCGGAGGGCAACCAGTCCACCTCATATTCCGTTTTTAGCTGCCCTCCCTCCACAAATATCTGATGAGCATTTTGGAATAGCCATTTTGTTCAAAATAGTCGGAAAGTCAAATAACTATACCTTTTGGGATGACGTGGGCCCAACCCCCGACAGCCCCTGGGGGATATGTTGCAAGTTGTATGTTGCCCACTATTTACATACATGGCTGGCTATTGGGAAAGGGAGACATGTTCGATCCTGAATCTCGAAAATGGCTAAGAATATTTAGGTAAAACTTTTAGAAAATGTTGAGGGGGATATCAACCAAAATCGAAGCGCACTATATGCAGAAGGGTTGTCAAAATGGCACAACAGCTATGTCTAAGGACGGCTAAGGGTACTAAATTGAAATTTAAAGGTATGTTTAGAGGGATGTCAAAAAAGAAATGAAGGGCACACAATTATGGTATCTGTCAAATTTTTTTTTAACGCAAGATTTACCATTGCGAAAAGAAGAGATGTTTAATGCTGGGTCTGTCCAAAAAGGCTAAGGGTATTGGGGCAAAATTGGGGAAATATTGAGTAGCTAAATAAAAAGAAACTGTTTTTCCCTTTCCACCACCCCTATCTGCAAATGTCTAAGGCCTCTTGCTTCATTTGCGCTGTACTGAAAACGAATTATATCGCAGATATTTTCTTTTGTATTTACAACATTGAAAATACAAATAGAAAATTACAGTGAAACAATTCCGAATTCCTGAGCTTTCAGCTATTAATATCATTTTATGTTAGATATTCAGTTTCATTTTATTAATTCTTTCCAAGGACTGTTTAAGAAATATATAGTTTTCAGTAAAACGCAAATGATGCAGCAGGCTCTAGGGTTTTACAGTTAGAGGAGGGGGAAGGGGACAGTTGCCAAACTCTTATTTGTAGTGATTTTTGTTCGTTTTAAGTTTCATTTGTTTTTAGTACCTGTTGTATATTTGTTTGGTATGATTGTTTATTTAATTTCTGTTTGTTTTGGGTTTTACATACTGTTCAATAGTAACTATTAATCGTTTTGAGTTTGAAAAAATACAGGAATTTGTTTCTGCTGGTCTTAAAATTAATGTGGCTTTTTACTTTTCTATGATTAACTCTTTTTACAGAGTACTTTTCATTATTTTTAGGAACAATGGCATTTGACTCCTTGGTAATTACAATATTTAAAAAAGTTTCTTATTTTGTTTTAATATTTATTGTATTTGGATTTTAGTATTTTGCATGTTTTTGTATTTCATTTGTCTGAAATTAATTTTCTAAGATCAAGGCTCATGTTGTATAGATACCCATAGCAGGGCGTTTCTAGCTTTACTTACCAGTTCTGGGCAATGGCGGATGTGAACCATAACGTTGTTAAGTAATTCATTCCCTCGGCGAGCAGAATTTTGAAAAATACAATGAAATTCTATTTATATAGTTATTATCTTATATATTCTTCTTGTTTTTCCTTTTTAAATATTTAGTAATGCCGATGTATAAACCCAGAAATTCCAGAAATTCTGGCAGGTTGGATCAGACTCAGACCCCGGGCCCTTGGAATTAAACTAAAACTCATGGTAAAATTTGCAGTTTTCAACATGATTTAGCTTTGAAGAAAGTAAACATATTACTTGATGCCTTTTCTTTTTCTCTTTTATAGTTCAGCAGTCGTTTCTTGGGGGAATTCCATTTTGACCCTTAATGGGGGCTCAAAAGGTAAAACAGCCCATATTAACCAAAACTTATGAAACACGTTAAAAAAAATGGCTAGTGAGAAAAAATTGTCATTTTTAGCTGGTTCAGGACTTGTAATTATTATGTTCCTTAGTCTTAAAAGTAGAATGTAAATGTTGAAAATCACGCCAAGCAAATATAACGTCATTTTTAGGGGTTTCTAGCTCTTTTTGAAAATTCCGGCAAATTTGTTTCAAAATAATATTTTACTCTTTGTGCTAAAGAGAATAATAATTACTATTCCTGAAGCATTTGTAGCTGATTCAGGACAGGTAACTATTATTCTCCTTAGTCTTAATAGTAAAATATTATTTTGTTTACTATACCATCAGATGGCCTCGTAGATATATGGATCATAAGAATTCATCTACTTTGCGTAAATTGAGATATTCCATATGAATAAAATATGTAAATTCATTTATTCTAGGAAAAATAACAGTCTTACATCCACAACTACAACCACCACCTTTACAACTACGAGAACTACGACTACTACACCACTCCCTACTACAGAAGAGCTACTAATAGTAAGTGAAGCTCTGGCTCCCCAAAATAACGATTGGGATAGGTTCCCAGAAAAGAACTTTATAGATGATCATGAAGAAAAAAGTGAGTCCTAAATCTTTTCTTCTGTCACTGTTTCATGTTTAGATGCTCCATGTCAATCGGTGGTGTCCACCAATGATGATTACAGTATGTCACAGTCTATATGTGCGTACCACTATCAGTGTAGTCACGGTGAAGCCACGGTGGCCACTTTGTATGGCGTATCCAACGTTCTATCATCTGAAGAATTTAATAAAAATTATTTAAAAAAAAATAATTTCAAAATAAAATTTTAAAACTTTAAAAATTTTAACGTTCCATCATCTTGGTCTAAAAAGTTTTTGAGACCAGTAGATAGAAGTATGAAAAGAAGATATAAAAAATTATTTTGAACCCGCTTTGATTTGAGGGGAACAATTATAATATAACCATTGTGGTTAAAAGAGTGAATTGCGATTCGAATAAAACGAGATTATAATGAGTTCAAGGTGAGATTATAATAGGATTACCGAGGAGAGTTTTAGAGCTGTAATGTATACTTATACATTTTGTTTTTCTCCTTTTTGAGTTAAATAAGTCCTGAGGTCACACAGGTTGAACAAGGCAATATGAAAAAACGATTGACCCTGAAAAAAGAAACGAGATAATTCACAGCCAATAAAAAAAAAGTAAAAAGATAACCATTATGTTTAAGAAAGAAAATCGAGTTTCTAAATAAAGTAGGACTATAGTGAGGCCATGGTGAAGCTTTAATGGGGTTTCCAAAGAGACTTTTTAGAGTAATGAAGTCTGTATTTTGGTTTTGCTTATGTTTAAAAACGAAAATAGAGTTTCTAAATAAAACGAGACTGTAGTGAGGCCAAGGTGAAGGTACAATGGGATTTCTAAACAGATTTTAGAGTAATGAAGGCTGCATAGTTTCCATTTTGGTTTTTGCTTAGTTCTGAGGCCACATTACTTAAAATGTCAATACGAAAAAATGTTGGGCTGTGAAAAACGAAACGAGATAATTCACAGCCAGTAAAAAAAAGTCGCCATCTTACTGTTCACTTTAGAGGGTGACTTCAATTTGATATTTTGGAGGTTTGTCTTTTTGTTTGGTTTTGTGAAATTCATAAGTATTCCATTTTTTCGCTAAGAGTAGAGCAACTTTTTATTTACAGCAAGACATAAACACTCTTAATAAATGAAAATGCAAATGCCTTATGGCCTACTTAAGCGCATTGCCTGTTACAAAGAAACGAAAAAATCGTCATACAGATTCCATTTTCATTAATTTATAAGGTTAAATCTTTACAAAATAAAGCAAGAGAAATAATAATAACCTGACAGTTCTTGTACTTAAAATGAAACAAGAAAACTAGAATAACCTGACACTACTTCTTCCTAAAATGAAACAAGAGAAACAATAACAACCTAACCCTACTTCTCCTGAAAACGAAACAAGAAAAACAATAACAACCTGACACTACTTCTTCCTAAAATGAAACAAGAGAAACAATAACAACCTGACACTACTTCTTCCTAAAATGGAATAAGAACAATAATAACAAGAGTTCCATGTTTTTAGTTCCATGTGACGAAGGCTAAAATCAACCCTTGGCGTTGGTCGCAATTGAGATGAAAAATGTGATCTATGGATGTGGGATGATTATGAATCGCAGTTGAGATGAAAAATATGATCTATGGATGTGGGATGATTATGAAATTGTGATTTTTGTTGTAAAAAAGGCACAAAATCTCGGTGGAAGTTGATCAAAAACAAAATCATGATAAATACGGGAATAGAAATCAGATGGATCTGAAGGATCAAAAATATACCAGAAGACCTTATAGGTGTCTTACTGAGGCTGAAAAATCAATATTTAAGAGGTTCCTAAGTGCTTAATTTTGCAAAATTTGTAGTGATTTGTAAATAGAAGCAAACGTATATGCCCAAATGAACAAGAGAAAAATTAACTGTCTTCAAAATATTATGAGGAAAATGATAGCGGAACCATGAAAGAATCCCAATGTTTTTTGATATCTTCAGTGACAAGATTTTAATGTGTTCTTTGAAAGATAAACTTTCATCTAGAAAAATTCCAAGATACTTAAATTGGCGAACACGTTCGAGTTCAATATTCTTATAAAAAACAGAAAAGAGAAAGAACTGCTTTGAACAATGCCTGTACGTAGAAACAACATATACGTATTCACTCAGCATAAGGATAGCTGTGTGAAGGCATTGACCAAAATATGTTTCTCTTTTTTTCATAGACTATGAATCGTCCCGTTGTTTCTATTGTCCTTTTTGGGCTGCAGTTCCAAAATCATTTGGCACAAAAAAACTAAATAAAAGATAACGCTGTTTCATAGCTATGAAGCACAACTATAACGTCAATAATGTATCCCGTTTGTAATTTTTTGAGTTGACCTGTGTTCTACCTTCTGGTGTAAGCGTTAAGACTAGTCTTATGATTAGTATGACAAATAAGACCAATAATATGGCCAGGCAAAAAATACTAATCATAGTGAAGATTTAGGGCATCATTTTTTGAGCTTCGTAAAGATGGGAGCTTGGAATAGTAATTTTGCTGTCTGTTTGATAAATCTGTCAATTCACAAAGTTATTCCTAACCTCTGCTTCTGTAGCTCAAGTTTGACAATAATTCAAGAAATTTATATATCAACCATAAATTTAGATAATGGATTAGATGTAATAGATTAACAAGCATGACTATGGTGTTATTCAAGGATTAATTTTATTAATTCTAAACCCTGTTTTTACCATCGAATCCTCCAAATAATCTTAGGTGAAGCGTTCCATTTATATTTGGTATTTCATTTGTTTCTATTTTCTAGATGAATACCCCCCCCCCCCGGGGGAAGCATATGAGGATGCGTAAACAGTTAATCCTGATAGGCACATTTTGTACTATGGTTCTGCTCCCCGTACTATATACTATGTACTATGGTGCTAAACCCCGTTTATGATATCGAATCTGCCAAATTACGTTAGAATGAGCGTTTCATTCATGTTTATTTTCTAATTTGTTTCTATTTTTTAGATGAATATTCGACAGGAGAAGAATATGAGGATGCATACACAGTTGATCCTGATAGGCACGTGAAATCTTTTAATGGAACTGATATTAGAATTACTAACCCAACTGAGGTAATTCTGCTTTTGATCCCGTTTTCGCAAAGCATTGCGTTCAATTGAAGTTGTGGGCGCAAAGAATATAATGAAAAGAGAAATCACCAATGCAGCAGCACAAACACATTAAAAAAAAGACAGAAGGAGAAAAGGAAGACTGTTTTCCTACATTAGTGAATACTTTTTACGAATAAAATTCATAATTAAATAAAAGTAATCATAAATGATATAAAATAAAGAATACTATAATACATACTGCTATATAATGGATCTACAGAATATTTACACCATTAATTTATTCGGCTCTGCATCTGGTTTTCTCTGTTTTGTTGCTGTCTACTTCAAAAGATTATTTTTTTTTCTGTTTTACATTGAACTTTTTTGCTTCATTCTCTTTTTTTTAAGTGTCACGGACGGCTTGACGGAAAGCCTTGCCGAAAGATATGCTTTGTCTTTTCATCTTAATTCTTCTCAACCGGGTGAAAATCACATTCGTTTTTTGGTCTCTTAATACTTTTTATGTTTCAATGATACTTGGTATTTACCATGTGATATATAGCGATCGCAATTTCTGTCAGTTTGTCGGTCCCAGTTTTGCTAGTTTGGACACTTCAAGATAAGTTAGGACGATGAAATTTGGCAGGTATATCAGGGACCAGACCAGATTACTTATAAATAGTCATTTCTCCGATAAGACCATCTGGGGGGGGGAGTGGGGGATGGCTAATTCGGAAAAATTATAATAAATGAGGTATTTTTAACTTAAGATCGGTTGTGATGAAACTTAGTCGGAAAAATATTAAATAAACTTGGGTTAATTCGGAAAAATTAGAAAAAATTAGGTATTTTTAACTTATGAATGAGTAATTGGATCTTAATGAAATTTGACATTTAGAAGGACCTCATAATTCAGACTTCTTAGTTTAAATCCTGAACGGATCCAGTATCATTGGGGGGATTTGGAGGGGGAGAACTGGAAATCCTGGAAAACGCTTAGAGTGGAGAGATCGGGATGAATCTTGGTGGGAATTATAAGCACAAATCCTAGATACGTGATTGATATAACCGAACCAGATCCACTATCTTTGTGGGGAGTTGGGGGGGGGAGCTACTTCGGTAATTTGGAAAAATTAGAAAAATGAGGTATTTTTAACGTACAAAAGGGTGACTGGATCTTTATGAAATTTGATATTTAGAACGACCTCGTGTTTCAGAGATCTTATTTTAAATCCTCACCGGATCCGATGACACAGAGGGGAGTTGGAGCTGGAAACCGGAAATCTTGGAAAACGCTTAGAATGGAGAGCTTGGGATGAAACTTGGTGGGAAGAGTAGCACAATTCCTAGATACGTGATTGACATATCCGGATCTGTTCTCTTTGGGGGAGTTGGGGGGTACCTGATTTGGTTGTTTAACAAATTAAAAAAATTAGGTATTTTTAACTTACGAAAGGGTAGTTGGATCCTAATGAAATTTGACTTGGAAAACGATTAGAGTGGAAAGATCGGGATGAAGCTTGGTGAGAAAAATAAATACGAGTCCTAGATACGTGATTGACATAACTGTAACAGATCCTCTTTGGGGGAGTTGGGGAGAGGGTTAATTTGGAAAAATTAGAAAAATTTAGGTATTTTTAACTTACGAACGAGTGACCGGATCTTAATGAAATTTAACATTTAGAAGATACTTGTATATCAGAGCTCTTATTTTAAGTCCTGACCGGATCTGGTGATATCAGGGGGAGTTGGAAGGGGAAACCGGAAATCCTGGAAAACGCGTAGAGTGGAGAGATCGTGATGATACTTGGTGGGAAGAATAAGCACAAGTCCTAGATACGTGATTGACGTAACCAGACCAGGTTGGCTCTCTTTGGGAGAGCTGGAGGGAGGGTTAACTTGGAAAAATTAGAAAAATTAGGTATTTTTAACTTTCGAATGGGTGCTCAGATTTTATTGAAAATTGATATTTAGAAGGACCTATTTAAATGATATTTAAAATTTATATTTGGATTTGAAGGACGGTTAGTTTGAAAAAATTAGACAAAATGAGGTATTTTAACTTACGAACTGATTATCGGATCTCAATTAAATTTGATATTTAGAATATCACCTCAATACTCAATACCAATACCCCCCCCCCTCAATATCACCTCAATACGGTCTTAACGCTAAAGTTTTACTTTTTGTTCCAATTATTTAAGAATAACTATTAGAATATTAAGTTTTTTTTTAAAGTTCTATAAAAAAAAACTGTTGCGTAATGAGTGAGGTATTGACGAGGGGGTAACCTTCTCAGCTGCGTAATAATTTCTTATTGTTTTAAGTTTTGATGTTGCTCCTTACTTTCAGTTGCAACAACTTTTTTTAAATTTAATCTCAGGTTATTTTTTACATAATACTGGGAAGTCTGGCTTCTCCTTCATGGAAAATTCCCTTCCCCCTAAAAATTTTGTGATGGAAAGATCCTCCCACGTAATCTTTCCACCAGAAAAATTCCTCCCATCCGAAAAATGTCTGCCTACTTCCCAATAACCAAAACTATATGTAACCAATGGGCAAAGGTCATAGCTTGCAATCCTGACCCGGTCAATTTTGGAGGGTCAAGTTATCCTCGAAGACATAAGTACTGGATCTTTTGACTTTGCTGAACAAAATGACTTCAGTGAAAAAGGGGCGTGGGAGGGGGCTTAGTTGCCCACCAATATTTTGGTCACTTAAAAATGGCACTAGAGTGTTTGATTTTCGATCTAATGAGCACTCACTCGATCCTCTAGGATCAATAGCTTGATACGATCACCCCTGGGAAGAAACAAAAAAAAAAAAAAATGACACGTATCCGTGATCATTTTTCTGGCAAAAAAAATGCAAAATTCCTCCTTTGTATAAAGAGCTTGAAACCTCTGCAGTAAGGTGTTCTGATATGCTAAATCTGATGGCGCGATTTTCATTAAGATCATTTGTCGCTTTTGGGGTGTTTCCCTCCTTTTTTGAAAATTGGGCAAATTTTCTCAGGCTCGTAAATTTTGATGGATAACATTCAACTGGAAAGATTTTGTATATTTCGAATAAGCATCAAAATTTAATTCTTTTGATTTATCTGTTGTTATCAGGACTCTGTTTCTTAGAGTTTCGATTACTATTGAGCCGCATCGCTCCTTACTTATAGTTCGTTACCACAAACTGTTAAAAAACTGACCCATGAAAAAGCGACTCATTCCAACTTGTTCTCTGTTTTGTGAGTAGGGAGGGGGAGTTCGGGAAAGGATACACCTGTTTTTTGAGCTTATTCCTCCAACGAAAAGGCTTGAATTACTGGGACTTGATTTTACCTAGCAGAAACCCTGGCGCATATGGCTTATGAAAGAAAGCTACCCCATAAATTTTGAGAGGCCCAAAATTCACTCCCCAAAAATTAATTTCAGAGTTTTAAACAAGCATTAAAAATGTCAAATTATGCATCTATGATATATTCTGTTACATTTTTGTACATGCTTGTATTTGTCAAAGTAAAATACGAGCAGCATTCTCCTCTCAGCTCCTCTTATGTAAGCAGCTCCTGCAAGCTCTTCCTGTAACTCTTAATGCATACTGAAAAAAGATGCCTTTTCCTAACTTTGTCAAAACACTTAAGCCTTCTTAACAGTATATAATATACACTGTTACTATAAATAAATAGTAGCTTTTTTTTCTGAAATTGTGGACGAAAAAAGATGGAATTATCTTGGCTACGCCATTTGGCGATAGAGTTGAGAATGCCACACAAAGTGCAGAAGTGGTAGCCCTGGGGGTGGCGACAGAGTGGGAGACCGAGAAATACACTCAGACGTGCGCAGAGCCGTGAAGTCCGATGCGCGTATGTTACCGTGAAAGACCGAAATTGAAGACTGTCGACAAACTGGTGAATGCCAACAAACCCCTAATACGTCACTGAAAGATTCAATATTTCATTACATTCTTGTGTATTCGAACTCTGGCCGGTGTATTTCGACACGGCAGATATGCTCTGCGGAATCTCCAAAAGAAAGGAGCCGATTAGGAGGCAACTGGCTGTTTCACACCAAGTCCATTTCTCTGCTTCGATTCAGTCAGCTTTGCCAGTTAGATTTGTCAACAAGGATTCCTCCTGTAGCACGAAACTGCTATTTCACCACTATTTCATTATCTATAGCAATGTAGCTCTTGCACGGTTGCCACCTGTAGCGTGAAAGTGCTATTGTAACACTATTTTAGCTCTATCACGTTTGATTGTCGCACCGAAAATTGTTTTGTGGCACGGATATTTGGGCAATTCTAGCACTTTAGGAACTGACCGTGGTGGCAACCCTGTTTGTCAGTCGTATGCAGGTTTGGTGGTGACTAATTAGGTAAGGTTATAAATCTCAGAAATTGGTTCTCAGAAATATAAAACAATTCAGAAATGCTCAACATTCACCATTAGTGCATAGTGAATATAAAAAGTCTCAGAAATACTCAACATCCACCATCAGTGCATAGTGAATGTCGACATTCACCGGTGTAAGTCAGAAATAAGGATATTTAACTGACATTTCGGACATACACCAAGCAACTATGTATATGTTGACATTCACCGATGAATGTCGATATTCGCCAATCAATCAATCAATTTATTGATACTAAAAGAAAAAACTATTACAAAAGTAAAGTGGTTACTAGGCCCAAGAAGCTTTGCTTGTAATGGACCACAGATAACAAGAATTAAACACTATTATAATATATATATATATATATATATATATATATATATATATATATATATATATATATATATATATATATATATATATATATATATATATACAAAAAAAAAACACTGGAACAAGACAAGGACATTGAATAAATAAGATATTTGACAGAGAGAAGATTTAGAAGGAGATTTAACATATAGCTGAAAATGATTTTAAAAGAAGAGAAGAGACATACAAATTAGGAAAGGATTAATAAAGAGAGAGAAAAATTATTGAATTGGAAAGACCCGACGAAATAATCAGAAAGAAAAAGAGGGACATCCGAAGAGATGGAGTTCCATAATAGAATTGATTGATATACTGGAGACCTCTAGGCTGCTGTAAAAGATCGTTTTGGTAAAATAAATCGTCGAGAAGAATTACATAAAGAAGAAAAGTACATACCTGAGCCTGTCCGTGAGAAAAACTGCTGTAGGGGCGGTGGGAGAGTACCTGGAAAAGCAGAATGCGCAAAATAAAGAGTACTTTTAGCTATAATATGAAAGGCCAGATTTTGGTCTCTCACCGTAATACATATATATCACTCAAACCGTAATGGGAAGATGTCCTCGTTGGATATACCTTGCTTCGTCGATGCTTTATGCACCTCAGATGGTTCAATTTTTCGCCATATGTCATATGTTCGACATATAGGGGCAAAAGGGTTTCTGGTTTCAGAAGTCCCAAATTTCGACTAGAAAGACATAATTCCTGTTGATCAGTCTCAGTTAAATTCAAGGAAGAAAACATTAAAGAACATTTATTTTCATTTTCCAATTGAAAATTAATATATCTGTTTTTATTTAGTTAATTTTTTTTAACCTGTTTGAGTTGGCTTCAGTACCCCACTTGCATTGTGTCTTTTCTTCTTCCGCACATGTGTATGTGTGTCATTCTTATATTTTTTTGAAGAGGTAAGTACTTCGTTTTATTCTAAACCTCATTAGGTCAGCTTTAAGGCGGCTCTTAAATCATTTTGTTATAATTAAATAAAACGATAAATTGAAAAATAGAAGAAAAAGAAATGTTAAGAAAATATATAGAAAATTAATAGAAACACAGTTTACAAAAAAAAGCAAAAAAACCTTCAAGATTTAAAATTTAAGAGATTTTCCAAAAAACTAAAGCAAGTATTAGAAAATATTAACAAAATGTAAAATACTATTTATTAACCTTTAATAAGATATGATTAAAACATAAAATTTGCTTTGTTTGGTTTATTTTTGTTTACTCATGTCAAGGTGACCTATGATGTAGTTGACGTCTTTAGTTATGACAGTTTTTGCTTATTTTACCCATTTGTTTAACCTTATTTAGGGACTTGCGGCCCTGTCAAGTATTTTCGTTCTTCTTCTTTTTTTTGCGTAGGTTTTATGTGTTTTCTGACAATGTAATTAAAATATATTCACTATAAAGTAAATGATTATGACTAAGACCAAAGAAAGTAGTTTTCTCAAAAGGGCTAAATTGCAGCCACTTCAGAGATCATTGCTCTTGGGTTTGGCCTTCAAAGCATTGAAGTAAAATGGAATAGTTATGTTGAGGTTCTCTCAGGTTCAGCACGCTAGGCTCTTCCATTATAATGGAAAATGTCCATTATAATGGAAAATTTTACAATATATTTGATAGTTGAGAAATATATTGGATAGAACGTCGGGAGAGTGGCAAATATATTGGAAAGTTGGACTTCTACTGAAAAATGGATTTAAATGTGTTTTATGCTTGTACATATGTCGGTACCCCATCTAGATGTTTGTTAGCATAGAAATATTGCTATTTATAGTGTTTTTATTATTTGTTTGCCTATTATTTATTTGCCTATGCCGGTGCCTCTGCTATTGGACCAAAAATACATGTATTTTTTTCAGGATAGTCATATGTATTATAACAGCTCCTTTTATCCTGAGGTCTCAGGGACATGGAAAGAATATTGGTTAGACCTGAAAAAGGACCCTGAATCCCACACTGTACTGCCCGGTGCACACAGAAAAACGGCTGTAAGATCTTCACCATTAATTTTATATATTTATTTCTTATTTATTATGTTTCATATATTATTTCTCCTAACATATTTCGTGTATTCTTTTTTTTCAACCAGCAATGGGACAACAAGAGGGAAGTCAAGACCCGTGACAAGATATCCCCCCCCCCAAAAAAAAATAACCAACAACAACAAATTCGTAATAATAATAATAATTTACATTTATTTCTGGAATGTCGCCTGCCAAGGTGTTGAATGTTGGTAAATTAGTTTAATTATTGTCTGTATTGTAATAGTATAAATTTTATGATAAAAATAAATATAAAACACACTATCTTTATAATTATTCACTATATAAATAATTTGAATAATGTTTATTATTTTAATTATCTGTTTCTTATTCTATTTCTCCTATCATATTTCGTGTATTTTCTTTTCTTTTTATTTGTTTCTCATTTATTGTTCCTCATTCATTATATAGCATATACTGTTTCCCATACCATATCTCATTTAATGTATAAGGTTTATATGCAGGGCCATACCCAGGATTTTTTTTTTCGGGGGTGGGGGTTTACAAAAGATTTTTTGTTTTTTTTGGGGGGGAGGCTACAAAAATAAAATGAAAATTCATTAAAAATTTGTTCGTATTCATTTTTTTACGTTTTTTAAGAGCTGTACAAATATTTCGGTTGGCAACCCCCCCCCCTGGATATGACCTTGTTTATATACAATGTCCAGGTTTTTGGTATGTCATTTTTTCGCTCTTCAATGGTTTTAATATATTAAGACAAGACAAAAATTATGCCATTGCTCTATAGCTGGATTCTATTCTGTCTATGGATAGAATTTGAAGTTTGGATTTTAATTGAATTTATTTGTACTTGAATTTTAATTACGGATTAGATTTTAAAATCCTCTTCCACAGAATTTTTCAGATCCAAAATACATTGTAAAATGGTTAAAAACTGTTAAAAAAAGGACAAGCCATGCTTGAGTATGTAGAGACACTTCTTTAAGAAGGGTATCTAGGTATTATATATAGCTAAGTATATATATCTAGGTATTAAGTATCTAAGAAGTAAAGTATCTAAGTAATTTAATAATTCTGTTTCTGTGAATGCATCGATCTGAGACTAATGAATCTAATATAATAATACTAATATAATAATAATAATGAATATAATAATATAATCTAAAAATATAATAATATATAATCTAATAAGTCTTTTGTCTTCTTGGTTGAAGTTACTAATGCAGGTTTGTCGCAAAATTGCTTGTTTGTATTGGAAGATATACCTTAAAATATGTACATTTCGTTCACTTTACAATACATTTGTAAAGCGTGTATTTTGTACAATATGTACATTTTAAATAACCGTATGTGCACAAACATAAAAAAGGTGTTGTTGTTTCGCTTATTTCTGAGCCAGATCCTACAATATCAGAGCTGAAGTGGATTTTTATATTTTTTATATACTTTTTTATATATTATGTATTAGTATATTTTATATATATTTTTTATATATTTTGTTCCGACCAACTTCCGTCGTATCAAGCAAGTTTTCGCTTTCGAGTGGAAAGATCTATTTAAGCAGGCAAGCTAAATGGCAGCACTTTTAATTCGAAGTTTGACTAAAATCTAAAAGTGCTTTAGATATATGATGATCCCCTGGTCTCGCCGCCACAATATTCTCTTAGAATATTCAATGGAAGAATCTATAGTTTCAAGAAGGAGCATTCTTCCTACGGTTAGAAAGTGCTGCCATCTTTTGACGAGCCATTTCTGTTTGGGATTAAAGTTTGCAAGTTCATTATCTGCTTTTGGGACTGTGACAGTATGTCAAAATCTCATTCAAGTGCCGATCTATTCAAATTACTTGCAGTAGAGCAGTGGCTTCAATTCACGGAAGTTAGGGGGAGTTAGGGAAAAACCTAAAATAAAACCATTTTAATGAAAATACCTAAAAAGGATACTGGTTAAACCTAGGGGGCTGAGGGATAAAAAAAAAATCTTGCAGGGGCTCGTAATGGTGCCACAGGAGGGCTCCTTAACTTTAACAGTTTTTTTCAATGCTGAATGGGTACTTGCCTCGTAGGTAAGATATGAATAAAGAAAATAGAAAATAGATTGAAAAAAGAAGAAAATAAAAAATCTAAAGAACAAAAAGAACAAATCTAAACTGTATTGATGGAACTGTTGGAACTGAATAGTGATAATTCCTGCTGGAATTATCCAACTATTCGATCTATTATTGAATTATTGCCGATCTATCATTGAATAGTGCCGATCTACTATGAATAGTGCCGATCTATTCAGTTCCTGTTGGAACTGAATAGTGATAATGTAAATTCTGTCTTAATGTCTGCTTTTGATTTATATGGACTGTTTAATTCATTAAATCAATCCTCAACAGCTTAACCATTGAGTTGAGGCTCTTGGGGGGTTATCGCTAATTTTTGCGTGCTATTTGTTATTGACGATCGAATTTAACAGATCCATACACGTAACCCCAAGAGATTATGTCTATGGTTATGATTATGACATAGTCAGCCAATTATGACTATGCAAATTAGAAAGAGATTCTACAAATTGCAACTCCGAATTTAATTGAAAAATTGTCACGCTGATGAATATACAAAAAAGGTGTGGAATAGCATTTTGATTATTTGTGCCTTAATGCAAGTCTAAGTGATTATACTGAACAAAATGTAATATAATAAATATAACCTATAATAAATAATATAATAAATAAATAATATTCTTTAACTCTTAATAATTCTTTAACTCTGGAAAAGGCTGCTCATTGGAAACCATTTAGTTATATGCATGAATACACCAAGGGTATGAATACAACCAAAGGCCACACCCGGCTAGCTCGGAGGGTTGAACATCAAACTTGACCTTGTAGTGATCGGTTTGATTATGATATTTCGCTTTTTACCGTCGGTAATAGACAAATATTGAAAATAGATGTAAAGCTAAAATTTGTATTTGTGGAGATAAGCGAATATTTGACATTTTACTGGTGATTTTTTTTTTTGCATGGATAAGGAATTTGACTAACGGGAAGGGAGGTAATTACTTTTACTTGTTGCGAGACCAGACCCGGACGCCTCACCTGTATCTAGAAGACTACGTATGGTTGACTCCCATTTTTCGTGATCTTGTTCCTGTTCTTTTGCAAACCGGAGCCAGCAGCTCTCACTTTCTACCAAACCTTCGAAATCCACTAACGGGGTAGAGGTCGTTTTTAGTAGTTTTTGATAGCCCACCAATTCCTCAATTGACCGCCAGGTCGCCTGCGTCAATCTGGCAGCGGGGCAGCTAGAAGCACTTGCCTTATGATGCAGTTATTGGGTCTTCTAAGGAAACAGCCAAGACAACGCAGTCTTATTTGTTTGACAATCATGCGGCGGATTCGATGTTAAAGTAGTGGTGGCTGCTGTGGTGGCAATAGGAAGGAAGGGGGATCTTTTCTGCTCGATTAATGAATATATTCAAGTTAAATTTTTGGCAAGTCTATCCTGTTTTATCTCACCACTGGGGGATTGGTTTCAAATTCTAAATGACAGTTTTTTTTAGGGGGGAGGGATTAATTTCTCCTAATACTCTCGAAAGGGTATTGTTATACCCATATGGCGATAGTCCCTACTGCTAGTTTTTTTTTTTTTTTTTTTTTTTTTTTTTTTTTTTTTTTTTTTTTTTTTTAATAAAGAAGCATTTTAATATCCGGAAAATTAAACTTTTCTGTTATACTAAAATTTTTAAAGTTTCATTTTATGTCAGGAATGAGCCAGACGTCTAGGTGGTTTTAAAAACCGAATTTTAACACGTCCTTTAACACTTTGGTAAACTTAAGGATAAGAACTCGAAACAGACATTCCAAGAACAGTTTGGATATGAAATGGGAGAGTTTAGAATATAATAATGCCAAAAAATAGAAGGTTTGCATTTATATAATTTAAATCAACATATACGTCAGTTAAAATAGAATACGAAATCTAATGAAATTTAATTTTAAGTCATTAATTTTTAAATCAAATTTTTTCTATTTTCTATATTGTAAGTAATTTAGCTTTAAGAATATCTTTAAAACTCGTTTAAAACAACGCAGCTTTAAGGTGGCGTTAAATAACGTCTATTTGAAACTTTGTCATTTCAGTGATGTTTTAATTAATAAGTTTTATTGAACTGGCCAGCCAATCTTACAATGCGTGGAGGATCCAATCGTCTTCGACTCGTTCTCTTTTGAAAAATTGTTAGTTTTTTGAAAAACTGTTCTTTTTTAAATGCAGCAGGGTTTAAACCAAGATGGGAACGTCCTTGAACGGAGTGGGGAGAGGTTATAAGAGAAAATAAATCTATACTAAGTAGGAACTTCATTACTAAGAATGAACTTCTGCAAGTATGTAGATTCGAACGGAAAAGGAGCGTGAACTTATATTTTGGTCTCAGGTGGCATGATGCTGTGATGGTTTGACAGTAGAGGTAGTACTACAACGGCATGTTGCAACGAAACTGAACCATTTTTCTCCCCATCTCCTAAGTTGGAAATTTAGCAACTTCTATGCTTCGAGGTGCAATTATAGAAAACCTGTTCATTTTAGATTTTACACTGATTTTTTTTAAATAGGCATTATAATGTATGCACATATTGGGAAAAACCTGAAATCTGAATATGCGGTCTGCAAAATGCACTTAATTCTGGCTTCACAGTCCCAGTGACAGGCTTCATAACCTCAGTCTCTTATTGCCGTTTCTTCTTCTGTATATATGCATCTAGGCTTTTGGACAACCTTTATATATCTTCCTTTTTCTGTTTTTAGACAATATACGTCACATTTGATTTCCCGTTTTATGGCCACATAGTCAACAACGTTACAATTGCCACTGGTGGTTTTCTGTATATGGGAGATTACTTACAAGATTACCTTAATGCGTTGGCTGCAAAGCAGTATGCTGCTCCTTTATTGGCTGATTTTGACACGATGTCTAATCCTAATTCGTCAATACGATATAAGGATAATGGAACGGCGCTAACTGTTCAGTGGGATCAAGTTGTTATTCATAAACGAACTGATTTAGGAAGCTTTACTTTTCAGCTAATTTTGAAGAAGTAAGTTTTCTTTCTGTTATTTTTATGTTTTTTTTTTTTTACTTTTTTTTTAATTATTGTCAATAAAATGCATCACTTTTAAGTGTTGAATCTCATATGGGCTAAAAATATAACTCTTATGACCCCTGATTGAAACCATAACACCCAGTGACATTAGGGTAAAGCGCACATGCATAATGTACGGTAATAGTCCGTAAGATCTCTAAAATTGAGTATTATATATAATGTAAATACGTATGATGTGGGTAATATACGACGTCATGCTAGCATTTAATTAATAAATTAAATTTAGATTTGATAAGTATTTAATTTAACTCATATTATTAATTGATCACACGATTTCATCCGCTGATCTCAGCCATCAACATTTAACGTACGAGCATTTAAATGTTTTAAGCTATGTTTTTGTTATTTTATTTGTAGTTTACCTTTTTTTGTGATGACAGTGGTCTAGTATGGCTCTGGAATGCGAGTGGTTCGAAAGGCGGGGGGGGGATTTTCTGAATGTTTTTCAGAGAAATTGCCTACGGATTGTTTTGGATACCTGACTGACTGACCGTAAATAAAACAGTAAGTTGTTCGAAAAATATGGCTCAATCCCACTTTCTTGGGCTATAATCAGAGATAGGTTGAGGTGGTTATGACACGTTCTGCGGTAGAAGTATGACAGATTGCCGAAGATCGTCCTTGTTGAACAACCATCTAGGGCCAAGCGACAATGATTTCGTCCGATATTGGGGTGGGAGAATGTTATAAGGAAAGCATTTAATGGAAATTTTTACTTTTGGGATGTAGCGAGGGAGGCTTTCAATAGTTTGGGGCGGAGGAGGAATGTGCGTAGCTGTATTGACCCCAGGGGGCTTAGTGCTACGATGAGTTGTTGTTAGTAGTAGTAATAATAACAGAGCAGTCGCAATTTATCATCAAGCATTTACTCAATATTTATTATCAATAATTGCACTTCTTTCATCATTTGTATTATTCATCTGTTGTTATAATTGTCTGAATCTTGCAGAAGTGCCCAAAAACGTGTAATTTTGGACTATTCTTGACAATGCGCGTATTGCTGACAAAACTGGTTATCAAACTATATATAAAGCCTGTAATGACCTTGTTAGCATTACAGTTAGCATATTCAGGTGGAATTTTTTTTTATATTGATATGGTTTTTTGTCAACTGATTTGGGCTATTATCTTTTTGAAATCCTTGTAAAACCAATTTTTTTTCCAGTCTAGCTTACTAAAGCCTTGTTGTCATTTTACTTTTTTCATTTTTTTTTCGTTTTGCAATGTGGCGTCAAAATGGGTAATTAATCAATGTCTTCCCAAATAGGGTCGTTTTGTTCCTACCCTATCAGGGTGTGAAGTGATTGATCGTTTTCTGATGGTCCTTGGCCAACTTCGGCCGAAAAAAGTAGATGGGGACGTGGCTGATATCCAAGCGTTGCCTCAAATTATAACAAAGAAAAGAAAGTATCACTAAAAGATATTTAAGTGAAATAAAACTGGTTCTAGTGTAGCTAATAAACTATGTATATATAGAACATACATAGTTAATCATAGTTTAACTATGTATAAATATGATATGATATGTATAAATATATATGTAAATATGCATGTAAACATGCATATTTACATAGATAACATTATTTAAAAAAATATATATATTAAATATATATATAATATGCATCTATATTACTTATTATATATTAAACATACATATTACATATTTAAACAAACATACATATTATACATATCATCAAGCATATTTTCAAACACCTCTATCAACTTCAGCTAAATCGGGATCAAAAACCTTAAACAGGATCACATAAGGCCACAACCATCTCATTATCAGATGAATTCACGCAGGGAAACACAGGTAACCATACAAATGAAACATTGACAAATTGAGAATTTGTCAACATTTGTCAAACATTGAAAATTCGCACAAATCTCGGTGGTATTAGCATAGCAAGGGAATTTATATGGAAGACATAAGAAAGCATTATACAAAACTTAAAGATGAGATAAACCGTCATTCTTGTGTAATAGAGACAAATGAAAACTGCTGGTGTTAAAAGAATGAAAAAGAAAGTTTTGTTTAGCCGACCAAACTCGACGTAGTGACCAAACCAACGGATGCTGGCACTATAAAAACGAAAAAGAAAGTTTTTTGTAGCTAACCAAAACTCGATGTAGTGACCAAACCAATGAATGCTGGCATTATAAAAATGAAAAAGGAAGTTTTTTTTGTAGCCGACCGAACTCGACGTAGTGCCCAAACCAACAAATGCTGGTGTTATAAGAATGAAAAAGAAAGTTTTATGTAGCCGACTAAACTCGACCTAGTGACCAAACAACCGAAGCTACCTCTTACTTCTGACATGAACGTACGTCTAAGAAATCGAGCATCATCAAGCAAATGCCGAAAAATAAAAGCGAGTAACGGAATTTCCTCACGAAGGATAAAGTATTACCTCACAATCTAACTGGAGGAATAAGGGGTGGCCAATAATAGTGACATTTTTAAGTCACATTTGTGAGTAGACCGTGGACAGCTACATTAACTCTAAAATAAAGGTTGTGTATTATAATTGTTTCCAGAGATCGGAATTTTCCCAAAAACTCGGAATTTTGGCCGTCTTCCCAAGACGAAATTGTTCTGAAAAAATATTTTTCTTCTGAATAAAATTAATAGCGAATTCTTATTTATAATATACAGAAAATTTAATATCTTATATGTTAATATGTTATATATGTATATATTTTATATGTTTATATCTGTTCTTTTTTTCTAGTACCGGTGAAGTTTTATTTGTGTACAAAGATGTGCCTGTGAATATAACAGACATCAATGACGATAAGCATCCCGTTCGTGTAGGTTTATATGATGCCTATATTATAGAAAAAACACTATTTTGTGAGTAAATCGTTCTGGTTTTACTTTGATATTTCAAATATGTTCTTTTTTATAAAATTGATGTACATGCCGTCTTTTGATTTATTTTAACATACTCTAAAAGTTTTGACTTAATAAACTTAGCTGTTAACTGTTTGGTCTGCAAGATATTGCAGGCGCGAGCTTTGGACAACCTGGATGTGCATAGTGTCTTTTGATTTAGTTTAACACACCCTGGAAATTTTGTCTTAATAGCCTTATACGTTTCTGAGATATTACAGAGGTTCTTTTGACAACAAGCATCCATATAGTACTTCTTGATTCAGTTCATCGTGTCCTGAAAGTTTCAGCTTCACTCCCTTAGTCCTTTCTAAGAAATTCTTTATCTGTGCCACCTGTTTCTTGCTTGTTTATATAACTGATAATGCTAACCTAATTTCAGTTTGAAGACACACAACTCGGCTGTAATAATCTAAAAGGCGTTACCTGACATTGTATGTCAAAATGAGATCAAAGGTCAAACATATTAAGTTCAGTCAATTTGTCTGACCCATGTTTTTCGGTTTTTATGGCAATTGGAAGTTTCAGTTTCTTCCAATTTGTGTTTTATTTACTTTATCCCCCCCCCATTGCACTTCCTAGCTGAAGGGCCTTGAGACGGAGATCAGCACCGTTGGCTCGGACCTTAAGGGTCTAGTGCCGCATCCTTTACCTTTTTTATAATGAAAATTTTTTTTTTGGTTTATCAAATTTCTCTAAATGGACTCTGCTCTAAGGAGACTATATTCTAAAGACTATGCTGATGATTTGAGCATCCTAAATGGAAGTGTTAACGAAATGAATGACCATTTTTTGCGAGTTCAGGATGCAAGAATAGGTTTAAAAATTAATATTAAGAAGACATAGCTGCTAAGACCGGAAATAAGTAAAGGTATGACGGGTAATATCGAGCATATCGGGTAATAAGTGATATCGGGTAAGGAGAAGATCAATCAAGTAGATAACTTCACTTACCTTGGCATTATTATTAGTAAAATGGTGGTGGGCGCTGTGAATATGTTAAAAATATAATAGCTAAGGCCCAGGGTGTTTTTTCACAGCTTAAAAAAGATTGTAAAAATATGAAGATAAGTCTGCGAACCAAGATTAGAATAGCGAAAGCTACAGTGATGACAGTGGTCATCACTGACAGTGTGCAATGTTACAACCCTGTCTCACAGACATCTCTACCCTAAGTTTTTTTTATTTTTCGCACAAATTGCAAGGGTTTTATGAGCATGTTATAAAAAATTCTGTAAAACACCTGTAATTTCCTCAACTTTTCTCTTCGGGTTCCCCAGTAACTGGGACGATCCTTCAAAAATTGTTGAACAAGTAATACAAAGCTAGATTCTTCTAATTAAACAGAAACAGATGGATGAATAAATAGGTTTTTCAAGCAACTACATAGAAAGGGTTACTTTTTTGTCAACACAATGATAATATCTTAATGTATAAAAATAACCATTCTAAATTGTTATCATATACAGCAAAATCTTTTTCAATAAAGCATTTTTGCATTTTTATAAACGCGGTTCAATACAGACCATTAAAAATAAAAACAATCTTTAAAATTTACATGAAACAGATGCAGATACCAATGCAGCTGTTAGTTGTGTTTCCAGTCATTCAAACAAAATTGAACAAGATGATTAAATGCAAGTTTTCAAAGCTAACCTTGCGTTTTTAGCAGGCTGCTTCAAAGGTCTTTTTGGAACTGGTCCAATACTATTATAAATTAGTTTAGTAAAATATTTTGTTAGAGCAAAAAGAACAAAAATTATTCAAGCAATAGTAATAGTTTGATAATAGTTTAGCAATATATAGTGGTTAGCAATAGTTTAGCAATAGAACACAAAGCAATAGTTGGACAACTGTCCCCTTCCCTTCATCTAACTGTAAAAGTCTCAAGTCTAATACGGTCAAATACGGTATTGAAGCATGGGTGCTCCAAAGAAGTTACCTACGGATTAGTTTGGGTACCAGCATGACTGACCTTATCTCAAACAGTAAGCTGTATAAAAAAATGTGGTTCAATCCCGGTTTCTAGGGCTATAATGAGAGAAAGGTTGACATGGCTTGGGCATATTCTGTGGATGAAGGATGACATTGCCAAAAATCGTCCTTCTCGCCCAACTATCTAGGTTCAAACATAAAGCTAGTCGTTTCCCGAATGGGGTGGAGAATGGGGGGATTGGAATTTATTGGGAGATTGTAAAGAGGGAGGCTTTTAATTGACTGGGATGAAGGAGGAGCATGCGTAGTTGTGTTCGCCTCAGGTGACTTGATGCTGCAGTGAGTTGTTATTAGCCTTAGTAGTAGTCAAAAGAGCAACTAGGGATTATTATATAAAAGATTTTAATTTAAATTTAATTTTGGACAGGGTGTGCTACAAGTATATTAAGTAAAAAAAAAAAGCAACTGAAAACTAGCTTAAAATCATGTACTGAATAAGTCCTTAAGTTTGGAAGTGTCTGTAACCATAATTCAATCTTAATAGTGGAATAAATATAGATAGCTTCCATATTCCGTTTTTATATGTTTCGCTTACTTTTCTTCACTTTTTGATTAAACATAATTCATATTGTGTATAGACTTTTGTGTCTGAACAAATCAACAAGAATACTTTTAGGGGTTTGTCCAAGTCGGTGTTTCAAGGCCTCGGCGTTCACGCATATATTCATTTGGGAGGGAAAAAATTTGGAAAAAAATTAGGGAGAAGCATAAACAATTTGGAGTGTCATGGGGACATAGGCCTTAAAGCCTCCCTTCTCCGTATGTGTCCGTCAAAATTAAAGCCGATCCGTTTTACCAGTATATCAGTTTTCTCAATATTTTAATGGTTTTCATCAATATAAATTACTATTATTGATTATTATTCATTGTTAACCTAACTTTAAGCTCAACACGCACAGTCCTCCCCTTCCTACAAAGCCTATGCGCTCTAACCTATCGCCTTCTTGGTTACTACAGTCGAGATTCATGTTTGTATCACTCACGCTCTTTTCCCTCATCGATTTTCCTTTTTATTCTCTGTTTTTACTTTTGTTAATGATTATTGATTACTGTTAAAGATTTTTATTAATATCTATTTTTATCAATATTTTATTGATTTTATTAATATACCGTATTATTATCGACTTGTTAAAGAGCATATCAGATGACTAACACTACCAAAAGACTAATATACGATAAGACTACAGTCTTATCGTATGTTCTTTCGTGAGTACGGTAGAAAAAAATAATCTGTTGATTTTATTAATATACCGTGTTATTATTGACTTGTTAAAGAGCCTATCAGATGACAGACACTACGAAAAAAGAAAAACAGTCTTATTCTATGTTCTTTCGTGAGTACTGTAGAAAAAAAAATCTGTCCCCTTTCTTCAAAATACTAAGTCCCCTCCCCCCCCAAAAAATCTCGTATATTCCGATTTAAATCCTGGACGTGAGGCAAAAGAAAATGTACTTACCCAACTATGTATAAAATTTCAGTTGCCATAGATGCTTGATTTTAGACAAAAAAAGCACATACTCACTTATTAGCTTCCGAAAACCAATACACTGATATGATCTTTGCTCTCCAGGAGAACTTCTCTGTAACCCTCTATGTAACATGCATTGCATTTCTAGGTGTAACAACCAGGGTCGTATCCAGGATGTTTTGAGGGATTACAAAAAAACACTGTAGAAAACGCATCAAATTTTTTTTCACTTTTGTTGCGTTTTTACGAGTCAGACAAACATTCCAGGGGGTGAGGGGTCAAACTTCCTACACCACCACACCCCCACCCACCCCCCGCCCTCTGGATACGGCCTTGGTAATAGCTATCTTTGGCATCTTTGGCGTCATAAAAATTATTCTTTGATATCACAGAGAGGACTTTATGAACGCTGACAAAGATTACAAGGAATGTTATGAAAGGAGAAATAATTAATAATGAGGTAATATAAAAAGGAGAGATAATCTATAATTTAATAATTCTTATTTTTCAGAATTAGGAAATATTTTTAGGTATTGTAGAGTGGAAAGATAATACTTATGTGTAAATAATATGTATGCTATACATAGTAATATTTTTCTTTTTCAGTTGTCAGACGAAAAATCATTGTTTGGGAACACAAAGTGGATTTCAAGGATAACTATTTTATTGGAAATGGCACATTGTTGTATTTTACTCCTTTGCCAACGTGTCTTTCTCTTAAGACGTGCTCAGAATGTGTTCAAGGGAAAGAAACTATTGGTTTTCAGGTAGGATCTATCTTATATAACTTTTTAAACAATCCCAGTTTTTTAATGAATTTTTTTATATTACACTGGCGTTTCTGATGTTTCGAGTTTTAATTAAATCATGTATTTAGTTAGTTGATGCTTAATTTTTGAAATTTACGATAAAAATTTAGGCTTTACTATTTGTCATTTGGTGTTCCACAAGGATCTGGTTCAACCCATATTTTTGCCGTATGCGAGTATATCAGTGATCTAACTCTGACGATATCCAACCTCTGCTAGGAAAAAAAATCAATGGCAATATGCATACGCTGTCGGTACTTTAAGTATCAACGCACTACCGACTACTAAAGCAAAATTAAAAAAAAAAATGAAAATGAAACTGATCTTCAAGAAGCAATTGAAAATGACGAATGTTTTCGAATTTAGTTTAAAAAGAAGAAAAACCATGTAAAAAGGGATCGCATCATATAAATCACATATGATATATGATATTTACATATTCAATAACAACAATCTGCATACAAAATTCAATATGATTTACCTAAAACCAAACGGTTGACGTGGATTGAATCAGTTAAAAAACATACATATAAAGTCATTTCTATTCACCATAATAATAAAGAAAGAAGGAAAGGAAAAAATATTAAAAAGAATAAATAAATATGAAATTATAATAATAATACTACGGGAGCAGCAATTACATATCATGTCCATACTGTGGAGTCACACTCGTCAACCAACAGGCAATTACATCTTAATTTAAATCTAATCTAATCTTCTTCAAAACAAACCAAGCTAAAATTCATACTCACTCAAAAATTTTTCACTCAATTTTCCTTTAAAATCACTAGAATTTTCTATCTTCTTCATTTCATTTTCCAAATCATTCCATAATTTTATACCCTTCATAGTGAAAGAAAACGTGAATACATTTGTTGTATCTGCATCGCAGACTAAGCCGTAAGTTCAAGAAATTTTGTTTATACTATTCTGATGTTTCTAATTTTCCAATTTTTATTTAAGTCATGTATTTATTTAATTGCTTCTTAATCTTTGAAATTTACGATAAACAATCTAGTCTTTACTATTTGTCATTATGTGTCATTGGGTAACGCTCCGGACTTGAAATCCTGATGTCAGGGGTTCGAGTCCTGGTTTTGCCGATTCTTTGGTTTGGGACGGGGTCAATATTGTGACCCATTAAACTCAGCCAGAGTCGACCCAGCTCTAATAGGTATCTGGAAAAATCTTTGGAAAAATCACAGGAAGCATCGGATGATTTTCCCCCAACCACGCATTGATCTCCCGGCCGAAGGCATTGAATCAGGAGGTCGGTACCTGCGCAATGGAGACCATTGGTCACCTTGGGAAAAAGTTTTTTTTTTAAAGTTCCTCTAGGATCTGTTTCAACTCTTATTTTTTCCATATAAGAGCATATCAATAATCTAACTCTGACCGTTTCCAATCTCTGCTTTTTATGGCACTTGGTGTTAACCAAGTGACATATAGCAATCACAAATTCTGTCGGTCTGTCGGTCTATCGGTCCCGGTTATGCTACTTTAGGCACTTCCAGTTAAGCTAGGACTATGAAATTTGGCAGGCGTATCAGGGGCTAGTTCATATTAAATTAGAAATAGTTTTTTCCCTGATTTGACCATCTGGAGGGGGGGGGGGGGTCCGTTAATTCAGAAAAATATAAAATAGAAGTATTTTTAACTTACGAACGGTTGATCAGATCTTAATGAAATTTGATGTTTTGAAGGATATCGTGTCTCGAAATGTTATTTTAAATCCCGACCGGATCTGGTGACATTGGGGGGGGGGGAGTTGGGAGGGAAAACCTAAAATCTTGGAAAACACTTAGAGTGGAGGGATCGGGATGAAACTTGGTGGGAAAAATAAGCACAAGTCCTAGATACATGATTGACATAACCGGAACAGATCCGCTCTCTTTGGGGTAGTTGGGGGGGGGGGGTTTAATTCTGAAAAATTAGAAAAAATGAGGTATTTTTAACTTAAGAACGGGTGATCGAATCTCAATGAAATTTGATATTTAGAAGAATATCGTGTCTCAGAGCTCTTACATTTAAATCCTGAAAATATCTGGTGACATTGGGGGGGGGGAGAGTTGGGAGGGGGACACCTAAAACTTGGAAAACACTTAGAGTGGAGGGATCGGGATGAAACTTGGTGGGAAAAATAAACACAAGTACTAGCTACATGGTTGACATAACCGGAATGGATCCGCTCTCTTTGGTCTAGTTGGGAGGGGGGGGGGTTAATTCTGAAAAATTAGAAAAAATGAGGTATTTTTAACTTACGAACGGGTGATTGGATCTCAATCAAATTTAATATTTAGAAGGATATCGTGTCTCAGAGCTCTTATTTTAAATCCCGACCGGATCTATTGACATTGGAGGGGGAGGGTTGGGAGGGAAAACCTAAAACTTGGAAAACACTTAGATTGGAGGGATCGGGATGAAACTTGGTGGGAAAAATAAGCAAATGTCCTAGATACATGATTGTCATAACCGGAACGGATCCGCTCTCTTTGGGGTAGTTGGTGGGGGGGGGGGTTAATTCTGAAAAATTAGAAAAAATGAGGTATTTTTAACTTACGAACGGGTGATCGGATCTCAATGAAATTTCATATTTAGAAGGATATTGTGTTTCAAAGCTTTTATTTTAAGTCCCGACCGGATCTGGTGACATTGGGGGGCAGTTTGGGGTGGGAGAACCTAAAATCCTAGAAAACGCCTAGATTGGAGGGATCGGGATGAATCTTGGTGGGAAAAATAAGCAGAAGTATTAGATACGTGACTTACATAGTTGGAACGGATCCGCTCTTTTGGAGGAGGGGTTAATTCTGAAAAATCAGAAAAAATGACGTATTTTTAACTTACGGAGGAGCGATTGCATCTTCATGAAACTTCATATTTAGAAGGACCTCGTGACTCAGATCTCTTATTTTAAATCTCAACTTGATCCAGCGTATTTGAGGGGGGGGCAGTTGAGGGGAACCGGAAATCTTAGAAAATACTTAAAGCGGTGAGATCAGGATGAAAGTGGATGGGTAGAATAAAAACCTGTCTAAGACAAATGACTGACATAACCGGACGGATCTGCTCTCTTTGGTGGAATTGGGGGGGGGGGTAATTTGGAAAATTGAGGCATTTGTAACTTACGAAAGGGTGACCAGATCTTAATGAAATTTGATATTTAGAAGGATCTTGCGCTTTAAAGCTCTAATTTTTAAATTCCGAACAGATCTTGTGACATTGGGGGGAGTTGGAGGTGGAAACCCGAATACTTGGGAAACGTGAAAATTGGGGTATTTTTATTTTACGAATAGGTGATCGAATCTTAATGAAATTTGATATTTAGAAGAAATTCATGTCTCAGAGCTCTTATTTTAAATCCCGACCAGATCATTTGACATTGGGGGGAGTTGGAAGGGGAAAATTTTGGAAAACACTTGGAGCGGGAGAATCGGGATGAAGCTTGGTGGATAGAATGAGCAAATGTCCTTGATACGTGATTGACGGAACCGTACTGAATTCGCTTTCTTTGGGGGAGTTGGGGGAAGGGTTCAGTGATTTGGCGAGTTTGGTGCTTTTGGACATGCTAGGACGATAAAAATTGGTAGGCGTGTCAGGGAGCTGCACAAATTGACTTGATAAAGTCTTTTTCCCAAATTCGACCATCTGGGGTACTAAAGGGAGAGGAAAAATTAGAAAAAATTAGGTATTTATAACATACGAGTGGGTGATCGGATCTTAATGAATTTTGATATCTAGAAGGACATCGTGACTCAGAGCTCTCATTTATTTCCTGACCGGCATTAAGCCTCTTATTTTCCTTTTAAATCAATCTATTGATTCATAGAATTTTGCTAGAGCTAATACCATATGATCTCTTGGCTCTTAGCTCTTCTTGCCTCGTCACAAGTGCTATATGAGCTCTTAGCTCTTGTTTACTTTTTTTGTTTTACTTTTAGATACTTTATTTAATATACTGAAAAATACAAAAAAAAAATATTAAACCCCAACAGAGTGTATTGCTCGTAAGTCTGGGTGTGTAAATAATAGGACATACACGAGACAAGATCTTTTATTGACCGAATCACATAATAAATAATTTTATAAACTGGGCGACTGGGAGCAGGGCTCGATGTGTCGGCCATAAAACAGAGGTAAGAAAATGCCAAATAACAAAAAAAAAGGAAAGAAAAACAACATACAAGGTAGCAGATAACAGAAGAGGCCACCCCAGCGCAAGAACACCACAACCAAATGTCATACTAAAATCTATTATTCATCAATCCTAACATCCAGACAAAGAACTTTTTTTGAAATATGTTTTTTCCAAAGGTCATTTATATAAAATAAAAATAGTAATGGCCCCAATACTGATCCCTGGGGGACTCCAATATTATCAATAACAATATGGCATGAAAGGTGCCCATTTATTTCTATATGATTTTTTAATAAAAAAAAAATCAATAGTAGTACCAACACTTTAAAACCGACTGCTTACACATTGTTGGCGCTTAAGTATCGGCACACTACCGACCACTAAAGCGTTAGTAATTCTTGCAGGTGACGAGCTGTTACGCTATTTCTGACTCCAAACTACATTAATTAATTCTGTTTAGTTTATTGAAACTGAAACTACATTCATTAGCCATATGTATTTCAATTATTTTGAGGTAAATCAAGTTTTCTCAAAATTAAAAATTGTTCAAAATGTATTCATAAGTTTCTTCTGTTCTCTATAATTTTTCATCTGTCTTTATCAATCAGCTATCTTTAAATTGATTAATGACTTAGTACCAAAAACTTCAGAAATTGAACAAATTAGCACCATTCCATTTAAGAAACTTGAGTGATTCTACGGCAATAAAAAGTTTGGTTTTATAATACTGATTGAATTTTATGTCCAAACCAGATTATAGGATTTTGATTATATGATGCCTATGCATATTCTGACTATAATTCCGCACAGTTTTATGCATCCTTCTCGTTATCAGGTTAGACTATTCTGATTGTATCATAGGCAGCGCAAGGGATATATTTGTTACGTCATTTTAATAAAAGTAGTGGTAGAATGCACATAATGCCTTTTGGTTTATTCAACATTCCTCTTAACATACCCTGACAGCTTAAAATTTATATCCTAGGCTATTTCTGGACTATTGAAAGTTCGGTTTTTTGATAAACTGAAGGGACGGTGTGTGTTTTGATTTTGTTCAACATCTCCTTATACATTCCCTATAAGTTTGATGTTCATACCCTTAGTCTCAGTAGTAGTAGTCATAGTAGAAGTAGAAGTATGCACAGAGTGTCTTTTGGTTTGTTGCACATCCCTTTGAACACTCTGGAAAGTTTCAACTTAATACTCTAAGCTGCTCCTGAGAAATTGCTCATACATATATTCCCTGAAAGTTTCACATTAAGACGCCCATGAGTTCAAAAGTCCTCGGAGATTTTATTTTACATTGGCTAATAGTAATAGCAGACCATAAAATGGATCCTAATTTTCATTATCAGATTACTTCATAAATTCTCTCCCAGGTTGCGCTTCCTTCCCTACGAAGAGCGGCTTAGAAAGCTTGAAATCTCAACCCTCGCCTATAGATTCCATCGTGGTGATCTTATTGAAATGTATAAGCTCTGCAATGGAGCCTATGATAACGTACCAGCCCAGAGAATCGTGCAGTTCAATAAAAATCATCTCCGAGGACATCAGTACAAAGTGAGTACGGAACGCTTTTACAAGGACATGGGTCGATGGACTTTCGGCAACCGAGTGGTTCAGCATTGGAACAACTTACCAGAAAGAGTAATCTGCTCCACAAACCTACTGACATTCAAGAAGGAAGTTGATGAATATTACTCAAGTGACATTTTCTCCTTGTGCTAATTTAGAAGAAATGCAAATTAAGATTTTCGTTTTGTAGAGGCTTAACGGCCTACCATCAAATTTGCGAATATTTTTATTTAATTTATTTATATTCATGATCTACTAGAACACCTAGAAAGTCTTGAGGCCCTTGCTGAAATAATCATTTCTGATTTCGGGAAAGCTATCGATGTGCTTGATCATGAGACTATAATCAACGAAGTTTGTGCCCTGGAAGTCTCGCTGATTCTCTTATGTACCATCACAAGTTTCCTTTCTGGTCGTCAACAGTACGCACAACTCAAAAACAGGGAAACATCCAACTTCCAAGACATCACGCGTGGAGCAGTCCAAGGAAGCAAGTTAGGTTCCATCTTATTTGTGATAGTCATCAACCGACTGATGAAGCAAAACAAACAATGGTATAAATCTGCAGATGATCTTTCGCTATGTCTGCTGCACTTCCTGTTACAAATACCCAGTCAACTCATACCCCTGGTTGCAGAGCTTCAACATCAAGCTGATCAAGGGAAGCTCCAGCTAAGCCTCAACAAAAGCTGTGCAATGAGTGTCAACTTCCTTAAGAAGAAGAAGAGCATAGACGAATCAGCAGCTCTCTAAACAAAAAAATCAGTAAAAATACTTGGCATCACATTAAGTGACGATCTCTCGTTCAAAGATTACATAAAAAAAAAAAAGGATAAAAATCTCCACAAACGTCTTCGTTTGTGGACGTCCCAGTCCATTCCCGTTGTTATATAACAAGGAGATGATAACAAGGCATTCCTCAAAATTATAAGTATTTATGATTTCTTTTGGTTTGAAATGTCAGTTTTGGGTGCAAGGATGTTCACCCAGAGTAGCTGAAGAGGTGTGAAAGCATTTCTCATTGCATGAAAAAAGGTTTGAACCCCTCTCCATCCCCAAAATTTTTGCCTGACTCCGAAAATCGTAATAAAATGTATATAAACACATTTTTGATACTTTTTTGAAAGTTTTTATAAAGCTATTTTATATCAGTGTCAAACCAAGCATACATGAAGTAATTACTCCTACCTTTTAGTCCTAGCTTGTTTTTTTCTCTGCACTTCCTTTTGTAGGGGACCAATCTATGATTTTTTACCAACTCCACGTTTAAATTTTTTTTCTCCAACACTCATCGTACTTTGAGATCACATCAGCAAAAGCAACTGGTTTTCTGATATTTGGAATGACAGAGCAACTCCTTTTTTCGTGCTATAAAACTTATGTCATGTCTGTAATAATATACGACTGTCCTATCTGGTATCCGTTGCTTACAGAGAAACACAAAAACCAACTGGAAACAACTTAGAAGGGAGCCTGCAAAATAATTTTTGGGCCAAATAACGAAAACTTGAGTGAACTCAAGCTTCCAACCCTGGACAAAAGGAGGCATAATATGCTGATGAAGTTTGGAGCTGATATCCTGAAGTGACAACTTTGCGGAAACTGAATAGAATCCATTCCATTTTTTCTGTTGTGTTTTGCATTTTAAAGGTTAAGTTGGTCCTTCCAGAGTTTTGGCTTCCCCGTGCTGAAGGATGGTAAACAGAAATGAAGACTATCATTATATAATTTTATAACTAGAATTTTTGTTTTTAAAATTATTTTGGAAAAGTACCATTTAGGAGCCCTTTGGTGTGGTCAACTGCTCTTACAAAACTGAGAAAATAGTGAGTAAACATATTACAAGCCTGAAGTTAGTGAGTGGAAGGAAACTTGAAGGGAAAAGCTAAAAACCGGCAAATTAAGCGAGAATTAGAAATGAAAACGGAGCGAAAATCGTAAACATCATTTGAGGTTTTTTTTGGTGAGTGGAATCAAATTTTACCCCCGACTTTTCAGTTTTCCTTTCAGTTTATTGCCACTTATGCTACAAACCCTTGTCGTGTCTTGCAAAAAACAGAAATTGTGAATAAACAACAACGCACCATGAACACTGACGGCAATTTCACAGAATATCATACCTTTTAAGGAACATCGGGTTAATATCTGAAAAGGACTAGTTAACTTCTACCTCCGACTAGCAGAGGGTCTGAAGCTTCTTTTTTTTTTACAAAATCCAACAGTAATGGAGAAACTGCACACCGTGATTCATCAAAGCTATATCACATACAGTCATGCTTACAAGCATATGGAAGTTACTTTGGGTGAATACCCTCAAAGAATTACTTGCCCACTACAACCCCAAACCCCCGACTAGTTGAAAATATTTTCCTTAAATTTATAACTAGTTCAGGATATTTGGGCTAAAGTATTGCTTCAATTTTAATTAATAGATCCATTTTGTTTGAAAACATTCAAACCTGTCTAAAGTTTTGGACTGCATATACTCGGCCCAGGCACATCGCTGGAATTTATTTTGGGATTCAGAAGTCTCTCGGTTGCCAAAATTTCAGAAGCTGTAAAAGTTAGTGAATTTGGCGCTTTTATTAATATTTATGAGAATTACTTACAGTTCTTGGTTCTATATGTTTCAGGCAGATGGAATTCTCATTGTCCCAGAACAAGGACCTACGCCAGAACAGGTGGGGGAGGGGGGTCAATTCCTATTTAAATTTTCACTTTTTTTAATTCTTGTTTCTCCCCCCCCCCCAAAAAAAAAATAAATAAATAATAATAATGCGTACACCTCTGATCCGGAATAAAACTATGCTATCTTTTTAGTAACTAAAGAAAAATAAATTATGAAAAACCAAGGATTGTTATATATATATTTGTATGTATATATATATATATATATATATATATATATATATATATATATATATATATATATATATATATATATATATATATATATATATATGTTAAATAATTTTTGGTCCTTGATATTTCAAGCTGGTGAAGCTAACAAGTTGGTTTCAAGCTATTTTTCATAGCTTAAAGTGGATAATAGAGCCTATAATATGGATAGTTTTATAAATCTTTTTTAATTAAGAAAATGTTTTAAATCTTTTGAATTAAGAAGATTCTGTAAACAGGGGCGTTATTTGCTATGGGGCAGGGGCAAACTACCCCTCCCAGACCTCGGCCCCCGGACCCTAGTAACTCCCCCCCCAAGTGAAATTTAGTTTAAAAAAAAAATATTGTCAAGACTAAGATCAGCCTGCTTAATGCAAGCATTCACAAAAACGGGTGAGTTTTCTTTAGTATATCTTTAACTTTATGGTTCTATATGACTCATTTTTAATGTCTCACAGTCATTTTTACTTTATTTGGGAAAATTCGCTCAAACTTTATCTTCTCCCCCCAGGATTTTGGCGAAATTACGCCACTGGTTGTAATGTTGAGTGCGAACAGAAATGCGAAAGACAGTTTGTCCGAGAAGCAACTATTTATATATTACGTTTTTATTATATTTTATATATTAGAATATATTTATTTATATTTTATTGTAGTTGAAACTGATCTTTGTTTCGTTTTTAGTGCATTTGGTGTCCTCTCGCAAATCGCTGCTCTGATGGTATTGATAGAAAACGACAGGATTGGCTTATTAAAGGCTGTGATTCAAATCATTTGGACACCATTCAAAAATGTAATGAATATGAGAAACTGACGTAAGAATCTTACTTTTTTGCGCCAAAGACAAGTTTACCAACTTCAATGATTGCCGAATGAACGAAAAAAAGAAACGATTAATAGTTAGGTCTAATTAGGTCCTTCCACTTGTCAATTTCTTGTCTTTTCTCTTTCTCCCTCCTTTTATATTAGTTTTTATTATCATTTTCGCCTTTTTGCTTCTTTTCTTTATGTGTATATATGTTACGATGGAAGACCGAAATCTGGTTTATGTCGACATTCACTGGTGAATGTCCGAAATTAGTTTTTCTCTGCTTGGATTCAATCAGCTTTGCCAGTCAACTTTTACAGTTTTATACAAGGTTTGATGGTGACAGGTTAGGTTAGGTTGAGTTAGGTTTTGAACCCATTGCTGAGATTTGTAACCTAATTTAACCTAACTCTACCTAACTTTAATTTTTACCATCAAACCTTGTACAGGACTGACGATTCATTCGATTGGAAATCAAAAGTTCTCTCAAATGTGATCAGGGCAACGAGCCCCCCTCGCTTTTTCCCCCCAAAAAGATCCAGTCATAATTTGTCCAAGGGATTCTTGTGGAAGGGGTGTTCGTATACTCTATGGAGGAGAATCGTTCAATTTGAAAGCGTAATCTCTAGTTACTTTTTAAAAAGTCGAAAGTGACTGGAGGGTAATCCACCTCCTCCCCGTGCCTTTTTTCGCAAATACATCCGATCAAAGCTTTGAAAAAGCCGTTTTGTTCACAATAGTCTAAAGGTCAAATAGCTATGCTTCTTGAGTTGAACCCTCCCACCAGCCCCCGAACAAGAGCTGTAAGCTATTCAAGTTGCACATTGTTAACATATAAGGTTTTCACTGAAGGGGTGACCGTGTTTAGTTAGGAGGAGGCTTATTCGATTGGAAATTGAAAGTTTTTTGTCCTTTTTTAAGAGTCAAAACTGGTCGGAGGGAAACCAGCCCTCCCCAACGCTCCTTTTTCCCAAATATATCTGATCAAAATTTTGATATATTTTTTTCAAACCAGATCAAAGGTGAAATAACTTTGCCTTCAGGGTTTGCATCCCCCAGCCTCTATGACAAGGGCTATAAGTTATGCAAGATACCCATTGTTAACATATAAGGACTTTTATTGGAAAATAGGGCATGTTTGATCCTGGGTCTTCAAAGAGGCTTAGGATTTTAAAGTGAAACTTTAAGGAAGTGTTGATAGGGGTGCTGAAGACAGACAAAACACACTATTTGCTTGCTGGTTATGAAATAGGGAATATCTTCAATATGTATAGAACTATTTTGGGTATTAAATTGAAACTTTCATGGTATGTTGAGATGTTGAAGAGAAATTAGAGGGCAAGCGGTATCCCTGTCCTTTTTAGACGCCCCTCTGCTGAGCACTGGTTAAAATTTTGGAAATTGTCATTTCGTTCGAATTAGTCAAACGGTCAAATGGCTATAGTTCCATGAACGTCATGCACCCCCATTGACTCATGGAGAGGTTTGTAAATTCTGTAATTTGACCATTTGCAGGATTAATCATCAGGGATAGAGGAAATATTTATTCTGAATCTATCCGAAAAGGCTAAGGGCATTAAGGTTAAACTTTGGAGCATGTTGAGGGGTATCTTATACTAAATCAAAAGACAATTTATGCATCAAGTTTATCAAAAAGGAGGTCATGTATTATCTGAAGACCAGCTGAGGGTATTAAGTTAAAACTTTTAGGACACGTTGAGAGAGATTTTGAAACATGTTTGGAGGGCCGCCAGCCCCTAGCCTGCCCCTATTGTTGCCCCCCTTCAAAACATTTGGCCAAAACTTAGAAATAGATATCTTGTTCAAAATAGTCAGAAGCTCAAGCAACTATGCGTGTGAGGGTGTCGAAACTCCTCACAGCTTTGAAGAGAGAAGCTGAACACAATAAAAAGCACTCTGTGTGAGTGAACCAGCTCCTCTTGCCCTTTTTAGATCCTCCTTTCCTTCATCTTTTCTTTCCTTCACAATAAAAAAAACACTGTGTGTTCTCGTTGGGATGCTTCAGAGCTATAGCTGGGTAATCAGCTCCTCTTGCCCTTTTTAGATGCATCTTTCCTTCATCTGTCCTTTCCTTCACATAAAAAAAAACACTATGTATGTGCTCGTTTGGATGTTTAAGAGCTATCGGTGGGGAAGCAGCTCCTCTTGCCCTTT
Source organism: Artemia franciscana (assembly GCF_032884065.1). Classification (NCBI taxonomy): domain Eukaryota; kingdom Metazoa; phylum Arthropoda; class Branchiopoda; order Anostraca; family Artemiidae; genus Artemia; species Artemia franciscana. Next base: position 3,716,259 of record NC_088881.1, on the reverse strand, counting down.
TTAGATGCTCCTTTCCTTCACAATAAAAAAAAAACACTGTGTGTGTGCTCGTTGGGATATTTAAGAGCTATCGGTGGGCAACCACCTCCTCTTGCCCTTTTCAGATGCACCTTTCCTTCATCTTTCCTTTCCTTCACAATAAAAAACACTGTATGTGTGCTCGTTGGGATGTTTAAGAGCTATCAATGGGCAACCAGCTCCTCTTGCCCTTTTTAGATGCTCCTTTCCTTCATATTTCCTTTCCTTCGTAATAAAATAACACTGTGTGTGCACTTTGGGATTTTCTAAGAGCTATCGATGGGCAACCAGCTCCTCTTGCCCTTTTTAGATGCACCTTTCCTTCATCTGTCCTTTCCTTCACAATAAAAAACACTATGTGTGCTCGTTGGGATGTTTAAGAGCTATCGGTGGGCAACCAGCTCCTCTTGCCCTTTTTAGATGCACCTTTCCTTTATCTGTCCTTTCCTTCACAATAAAAAAAACACTGTGTGTGTGTTCGTTGAGATGTTTAAGAGCTATCGGTGGGCAACCAGCTCCTCTTGCCCTTTTTATATGCTCCTTTCCTTCGTCACTGATAAAATTTTTAAAAGACGACTTTATTCAAAACATTCAAAAAATCTAATAACTATGTCTCTAATAGCCCCAGGGCAATGATTGTAAATCATGCAATTTGACCTGTATTTCATGTAAGATTAATCATTAGGAATTGGAGGGATTTTGATTTTAGGTGTGGTCAAAAAGACTGAGGGTATTAAGGTGAAACTTCTGGGTATGTTGAGGGACATTTCAAAATAAATCTAAAGATACTCTGTATATCCTGTTGATGAAAAGGGGGTATTTGTGATATCACACGAACAGCTGAGGGTATTAAGATTAAACTTTCAGGGTATGTTGAAGAGGATGTTAAAAAGGCATCGGAGTGCAACCAGTCCCCCTCACATTCTGTTTTTAGCTGCCCTCCCTCCACAAATATCCGATGAGCATTTTGAAATAGCCATTTTGTTCAAAATAGTCGGAAAGTCAAATAACTATACCTTTTGGGATGACGTCCGCCCAACCCCAGACAGCCCCTTGGGGATATGTTGCAAGTTGTATGTTGCCCACTCTTTACATACATGACTGGCTTTTGGGAAAGGGAGACATATTCAATCCTGAATCTTGAAAATGGCTAAGAATATTTAGGTAAAATTTTTAGAAAATGTTGAGGGGGATATCAAACAAAATCGAAGCACATTATATGCAGAAGGGTTGTAAAAATGGCACAACAGCTATGTCCAAGGATGGCTAAGGGTACTAAATTGAAATTTTAAAGGCATGTTTAGAGGGATGTCAAAAAAGGAATGAAGGGCACACACCCGCTCTTGCCTCTTTAGATGCTCCTCTTAATGCTGACAGAGATCTTACAAAGCCATTTTATTCAGAATAATCACAAGATCTAATAGCCATGCCTCTGAGGATATCATGTCTCCACTGCCCCCGGCGCAGGGCATATAAATTATGGTATCTGTCCATTTTTTTTTTTTTTTTAACGCAGGATTTACCATTGCGATAAGAAGAGATGTTTAATGCTGGGTCTGTCCGAAAAGGCTAAGGGTATTGGGGCAAAATTAGGGAAATATTGAGGGTTATGCTTAGCTAAATAAAAAGAAACTGTTTTCACCCTTCCACCACCCCTATCTGTAAATGTCTAAGGCCTCTTGCTTCATTTGCGCTGTACTGAAAACGAATTATATCGCAGATATTCTCTTTTGTATTTACAACATTGAAAATACAAATAGAAAATTACAGTGAAACAAATCTCGAATTCCTGAGCTTTCGGCTATTAATATAATTTAATGTTAAATATTCAGTTTCATTTTATTAATTCTTTCTAAGGACTGTTTAAGACATATATAGCTCTCAGTAAAACGCAAATGATGGAGTAGGCTCTAGGGTTTTACAGTTAGAGGAGGGGGAAGGGGACAGTTGCCAAACTCTTATTTGTAGTGATTTTTGTTCGTTTTAAGTTTCATTTTTTTTTTAGTACCTGTTGTATATTTGTTTGCTATGATTGTTTATTTAATTTCTGTTTGTTTTGGGGTTTTACATACTGTTCAATAGTTATTATTAATCGTTTTGAGTTTGAAAAAATTCAGGAATTTATTTCTGCTGGTCTTAAAATTCATGTGGCTTTTTACTTTTCTATGATTAACTCATTCTATGAGTTTTTTTTATTATTCTTAGGAATAATGCCATTTGACTCCGAAAGTAAACATATCACTTGATGCTTTTTCTTTTTCTCTTTTATAGTTCAGCAGTCGTTTCTTGGGAAGAAAAAGGTGAGTCCTAAATCTTTTCTTCTGTCACTGTTTCATGTTTAGATGCTCCATGTCAATCGGTGGTGTCCACCAATGGTGATTACAGTATGTCTCAGTCTATATGTGCGTACCACTATCAGTGTAGTCACGGTGAAGCCACGGTGGCCACTTTGTATGGCATATCCAACGTTCTATCATCTGAAGAATTTAATAAACATTATTAAAAAAAAATTAATTTAAAAATAAAAATTTTAAAACGTTAAAAATTTTAACGTTCTATCATCTTGGTCTAAAAATTTTTTGAGACCAGTAGATAGAAGTATGAAAAGAAGATATAAAAAATAGAACAAACACACAATAGGAAATTACAATATTTGGGTTTCTTCAGGTTTTGTTTTTTGTTATCTTCAATGATATCTTTTAATATTCTTGTCGAATAGTAAAGACACCTGAAATAATTTTCACCAGTAACCGTATTATTGGTTCAGACGGGCAGAGCCAAGAGTTATGTAAATAGTGAAAATTATTCTCTTTTGAAAAATGAACCAATAGTCAATAAGGGAATAAAAATTTTACTTAATCACCAGGGGACAAGATTTTCTACTGGACCAAAAGGAGTTGCTTCAATAATAGCTAACAAGAGGCTTATTTCCCAACAAAATAATTAACTTAATTTCAATTTTATAATTTTTTCTCAGTTGCTTTGATGTTCTCACTGATGTAACTCTAATGGCTTCTTTCCCTACGTGGATCAGTAGTGACAATTGTATTTACTATTATTTGTGGTGGTTTTATTTTTTTTTTTAGTTTAGTGTTTTTTCTTTTTATCTTGTGCTGAGGATGCCTAGTTTACATACAGGTGAAATATCCGCGTTGTTCTAGTCTGTCATCTCTTTTCTCTCTACTGGCCGCAGTCTCGTTTGATGCTTTTTAAAGTGGTATGAGAAGGGAATAGAATGTTGACATTTATATAGTAGGGCATTATGTAATGTAAGAATATGTGATTTAACTGTGAAGGAAAATTTTCGGATTGGCCCAGTAGAGATGTATTAGAGTTTCTATGTGCTTAATTGGTGTTACTTGTTTAATTGATTATGCTTAATCCAAAGTAAGCAGAATGGGTTAGATGTTCTTTAATATTTATTATGATTTTGAATGATTGTAAATGAATTATTGTTTTGGAGGTTTTGAGCGGTCAGGATGCAAGAATGGGCTGACTTCTAGTGTTAAGAGGACCAAATCACTTAGACTAGGAATAAGTGACGGTAAAGAGGGTATATTTGGGTAATGTGATAAATTGGTGCAATGAATAGCTTCAATTACCTGGGTAGTAGTGTTAGCAAAGACGACGGATGCAGTGAAGGTGTTAAAAGTAGAATAGCTAAGGCCCAGGCTGTTTTTTCACAGTTGATGAAAGTTGGGAAAAACAGGAAGATAAGTCTGATAACCAAGATTAGAATATTAGAGACAAAAGTGGTGAGGGATGGTAAATTTGTCTTGACGTAGAAAAGCTGAGGGAGAATATTTTTTTACGTAGTTGAACAATCTTAGGAAGAATAGGAAGATGAATCTTAGAATCATTTGCGGATTGTAGAAACCTTCTTAATAACTGGTCAAGAATAACCATGCAGTATAGATATGATGAAGAAAATAAGCTAGATGTTTTCCCAAGGAATTGTAAAAAGGGGTAGAGTTTTATCATGTGAAGCTATTTTCCAAAGGACCTGTCTGACAATGTAGAGAGAGAGAGAGAGAGAGAGAGAGAGAGAGAGAGAGAGAGAGAGAGAGAGAGAGAGAGAGAGAGAGAGAGAGAGAGAGAGAGAGAGAGAGAGAGAGAGAGAGAGAGAGAGAGAGAGAGATATTAAGTGTGTCTTGTTCATATCATTTAAGCCACAAACTTTTAAACGGGATATAAGTACTATTAACTTGTACTATTACAGTATTATTAACTTGTATTATTCCCAGGACATAAGTATTATTAACTGGTATTGCAGATACAATCTTGTGCCCAAAATACCCATATATTATTGTACAATTTGATTCATGTTTATCAAAAGAGCTGATTTTGACTCCAATAAGTGCCATAAGAAATTTTCTTGTTATTATCAATAAAGACCTATAGTCAAGCCCAAACCTCGTAAAAGAGGCTACAACCTCGTAAAAACCACATTTTTCGTACAACTTATTGTCTGAAACACGTTCAGACAAAGTGGTGCCCGAAACAATCCATAAACAATCCCTCTGGAAAACATCTAACATATCCTCCTTTGTCTTCCAAACTACCCACTTTTGAGAACCGTGCTTTACCACTTTTATAACTGTAGCTTCAGTTATTCTAATCATGGTTCGCAAACTATCTCAATATTCTTCTCAACTTTTTTTCTGATGTGAACAAACACACTGGGCCTTGACCATTCTTTTTTTTTTAATCTTAACTGTGTCTATTATATTTACTAATAATATTAAGCATGTAAGTAAAGCTATCTACTTAAATATTCTTCTCATTTCCAAGCATCATCTTTTCACCTTTATTTATTCCTAGACTAAATGACTTAGTCTTCTTCATTAGTTTCCAAACTCATTTCTGCACCTTGAACTCCCAAAACCTTCAAAAAATCTGATTTTGCTAATATTTATATCTAAGACAGTGAAATTACCTGCATAATCAAAGTCAAGGACAGTTCTAAATTGATTCTATGATTCCATTTGATCCCACGTTTGATTCCATGCTCTTCTATAGCCTTTGGTGTGCTTCTTAGGACAAAGTCCATCTAAATTATCCACATTAATGGAGATTGAATGCAACCTTGCTGAACTCCTGATTCAATACAAAACCAGTTACCAAATTAACCAAGCTCATTTCTATCTTAACCGCAGTAAATGTTGTTCTCATATGAAGTTCAATTAATTCATCTTAGTACCATGCTAGGATAGGGCCTTGAGTAGAGCTGTTTTTTTTGGCCTGAATCTTCTTTCCTTCGGAGAATCACATTGTTCATCTCTACAACTTTATTCACAACATCTCTAAGTCTAAAAACTATTATATTAAGTCATTTGTTTCCTATAGAAACCAAGCTAATGCTCAATTCGTTACAAGGATTTAATTAAAGTTTTCCTAAAATGGCTAGGTACTTTCCCTGTTTAATCATTTTCATATTCTTTGGTAATTTATCTCTGACTTCACAACACCATATTTTCAAAACCCATGTGCTACAGTGTCAGCACCTATGGCTTTAATATTTTTTTTTTTTAGTTCTTTTAGTAATGATTCTAACACTTCTTTAGATAATAAGTTTTCCTTCAATTATGAATTGTTTCAAAATTTTTCATTCTTTTCTGTGTCATTTCTTGTAACTTTATCACGGTTTAACACATTCTCTAAATGGTCTGCCCATTTAAATGGCCATATACATTCTCTAAACAGTTTTTAACTGTTTTTGGAAAGTTCCTCTCAGCTATGAAGCACATAAATAGACCATAATATATTATACTAGCTGTTGGGGTGGCGCTTCGCGCCACCCCAACACCTAGTTGGTGGGGGTGCTTCGCCCCCCCCCTCCCCAAGCCCCCCGCGCGCGTAAGTCGTTACGCGCCATATTAGTTACGCGCCATTGTAGTTGTGTCCCTATGTCCCACCTGTGAATATAGATATATATATATTTATATATATATATATATATATATATATATATATATATATATATATATATATATATATATATATATATATATATATATGTTTTTAACTATGTAAAACTTGCGAATATACAACATTCTTTGCTGTCCCATTGTCTGTGCATATAAATAGAATGTCAGGTTTAACGACTCTTGAACATGCAACATATAATGGTCCATGGGAAAACAATCCGTATTCAGATCTATACCTCATTATTCTAATGATTGCCCTTGAGCTTTGTTGATGGTGATTGCTAATCGACGATTCCCTGTGTCGCAATCGTCATTTATATATTCCCCTGAGCCCCCCGGCGTCCCTGTGTCCTGTTTCTGTATATACATTCGTTTTTGAATTGGTCTTTTTTTAGGTTTTAGTTTTTTACCTTTTTTTAGTTTTTTTTTCTTTTTTTTAGTTTTGTTTTTCTCCTTTATTTTTCATTTTTTTTCCTTTTTCATTTTATTTTCTTTTTTAGTTTTTTTTAGCTTTTTAGCTTTTTTAGTTATTTATTAGTTTTTAGTTTTTTTTTCTTTTTAGTTTTTTTGTAGTTATTACCTTTTTTTTAGTTTTTAATTTTTTTTTACTTATGTCCTGGTCGTCATTTATACTCCCTGTGTCCCGGTGCTTTGTTGATGGTGATTGCTAATCGAACATTCCTTGTGTCCCGGTCGTCATTTATATTCCCTATGTGCCGGTGTCCCGGTCGTCATTTGTGTCCCGATGTCCCGGTCTGTAATTTCGTCAGTCGAAAACATGACGTCAGTCGACACAGAAACATGACGTCACCTGACAGATCCACATCCACAGACAGACAACTTATTTTTATATATATAGAAGAAGATATCGTAATTGGTTTTAACAAAAAGTAATTTAATATAATTGTGTAAATATAATTTCCATCATTATATTAAATATTATGATGGAAATCACTCTGCCTTATCATACGGAAAACAAAAACTTACGAGGAATGAGTGATGTTTTGAAGGTGATTAAAAACGTCATTCGACACAACTTTTTGTTTCTTAGATTATATTTTTACTTAGTAAATCTTAAACATTATTAGTCGTGGGTGTACATAGTCAAAGGAGGTACACATAACATTTTCTTGAATTAGCCATCAGCAGAATACGGCCTTTCTCAGATCTATGAAGAAATTCTTCCACGTTTTTTTTTGTATATTTTATAATCGTTCTGCTCCTAACCTACAACAAATGCATACGCCCTTATTGTAATTATTTTTCCCTTTATAGTCTTTCGTTTTCTGTGTCAAAATGATCATGGTACGCTTTATGTGTTATATAATGTAAAATCGTCATCTTTTGTGCAATAAAAACAAGAAAAAATTTGTCTTGCATTTTTTATGGCTGTGGGGTTATCTTGGCAAAGTATTTTGGGAAAACCAAGAAGCATTGCGTCATTTGGATGATTTGGAATTTTGGAATTCAAATAGTAGCTATTTCAGGTATTGATTGTACCCGCACACGGGGGAGAGGGGGGATCTATAATTCGGGAAAGGGGTCGCCGAAGAAGTGCTTTTTTGTCAAGTGAGATATCTGAAAAGTGTACTTTTTTTTGTAAGTTTGAGAATCTGATGAAGGTTGGGAGGGAGAAAAGAGTTAATCCTGGTCTAACTTCTTAATACTATATTGGGGGTGAGGAGGGGGATGTTTGTTTAAACAAATCTTAGATTCATCATATTTGGGAAGATTTAGGTTAATGAAGTACAACTGTAATTACGTATTAAGGGATAGAGGATCGTTGTCTTTGATGACAAAAATTTTACCCGTATTAATATGGAACCAGGGGCGTCAAATCACAAAAATATACGGGGGGGAGGGTAAAGTGTGTTTATCAAAATGTAGCGAGGGATTTTGCTGTTTTTCTAATTTTTTTGTAATGAAAATATGAAAAATAGATGGTTTGGAATAGAAAGGCCAAAAATAGATATATGTCAAAATCTTGGATGAGGTGCAAAAGTATATAGAGCGCCTGGGTCCCTCTATCACCGATCCTGGGTCCAAAAAGGGGAATCTGCGATCATAAACGTCACTTCTTTTGTTCCCACCGAAACACTATTTTTGTCCACTTTGCACCAGACAGATGAAAATGGGTAACTCCGTTTTTATCTACCAACCCTGTTTTCGTACCAACCAGTCCTTGTGTTTTAAACGCTTGTAACTTAAGATCAAATCAAATTTATTTAGGAGTGAAAATGATTACAGTGTCAGAAATCAACACAGGCCTTATCAGGGGGGGGGGGGGGTCAGAAGCCCATAAAGTTTGAGGGTGATGGGAAATCAAAATAATAACGAGAAAAGTCAAAGTTCACTATGTTTGCCTTTTTTATTGATAGTCTCGTTTCGTTTAAAGATCATGTAAATTGATGCAACAACACTAATTGAGAAACAAATCTCTTAATTCGTTGGTTTGTATTGTTTGGTCAAAACACCTACGGGCTAGTAGGTGAGACATGGTAAGTGTCAGGGGAGAGCTTGACTGCGGCAATTTTTATTGGTCATTTACCCAAAAACTTGAAAATTAATGCTATTTTACATGTTTTTTAATATAATATAACCAATGTGGTTAAAAGAGTGAATTGAGATTCAAATAAAACGAGATTATAATGAGTTCAAGGTGAGATTATAATAGGATTACCGAGGAGAGTTTTAGAGCTGTAATGTATACTTATACATTTTGGTTTTCTCCTTTTTGGGTTAAATAAGTCCTGAGGCCACACAGGTTGAACAAGGCAATATGAAAAAACGCTTGACCCTGAAAAACGAAACGAAGTAATTCAAAGCCAATAAAAAAAAGTAAAAAGATAACCATTATGTTTAAGAAAGAAAATCGAGTTTCTAAATAAAATAGGACTATAGTGAGGCCATGGTGAAGCTTTAATGGGGTTTCCAAAGAGATTTTTTAGAGTAATGAAGGCTGCATAGTCTGTATTTTGGTTTTGCTCATGTTTAAAAAAGAAAATCGAGTTTCTAAATAAAACGAGACTGTAGTGAGGCCAAGGTGAAGGTACAATGGGATTTCTAAACAGATTTTAGAGTAATGAAGGCTGCATAGTTTGCATTTTGGTTTTTACTTTACTTAAAATGTCAATACGAAAAAACGTTGGGCTGTGAAAAACGAAACGAGATAATTCACAGCCAGTAAAAAAAAAAGTCGCCTTCTTACTGCTCACTTTAGAGGGTGACTTCATTTTGATATTTTAGAGGTTTGTCTTTTTGTTTGGTTTTGTGAAATTCATAACTATTTCATTTTTTTCGCTAAGAGTAGAGCAACTTTTTATTTACAGCAAGACATAAACACTGTTAATAAATGAAAATGCAAATGCCTTATGGCCTACTTAAGTGCATTGCCTGTTACAAAGAAACGAAAAAATCGTCATGCAGATTCCATTTTCATTAATTTATAAGGTTAAATCTTTACAAAATAAAACAAGAGAAATAATAATAACCTGACAGTACTTGTACCTAAAATGAAACAAGAAAACTAGAATAACCTGACACTACTTCTTCCTAAAATGAAACAAGAGAAACAATAACAACCTGACCCGACTTCTCCTGAAAATGAAACAATAAATACAGTAACAACCTGACCCTACTTTTCCTTAAAATGAAACAAGAAAAACAATAACAACCTAACCCTACTTCTCCCAAAAATGAAACAAGAAAAACAATAACAACCTGACACTACTTCTTCCTAAAATGAAACAAGAGAAACAATAACAACCTGACACTACTTCTTCCTAAAATGAAATAAGAACAATAATAACAAGAGTTCCATATTTTTAGTTCCATGTGACGAAGGCTAAAATCAACCCTAGGCGTTGGTCGTAATTGAGATGAAAAATATGATCTACGGATGTGGGATGATTATGAAATTGTGATTTTTTTGTAAAAAAGGCATAAAATCTCGGTGGAAGTTGATTAAAAACAAAATCATGGTAAATACGGGAATAGAAATCAGATGGATATGAAGGATCAAAAATATACCAGAAGACCTTATAGGTGTCTTACTTAGGCTGAAAAATCAATATTTAAGAGGATCCTAAGTGCTTAATTTTGCAAAATTTGTAGTGATTTGTAAATAGAAGCAAACGTATATGCCCAAACTGAAGTGCAATAAAGGAAATAAGGATGAACAAGAGAAAAATTAACTGTCTTCAAAATATTATGAGGAAAATGATAGCGGAACCATGAAAGAATCCCAATGTTTTTGATATCTTCAGTGACAAGATTTTAATGTGTTCTTTGAAAGATAAACTTTCATCCAGAAAAATTCCAAGATACTTAAAATGGCGAACACGTTCGAGTTCAACATTCTTATAAAAAAAAGAAAAGAGAAAGAACTGCTTTGAACATTGCCTGTACGTGGAAACAACATATACATATTCACTCAGCATAAGGATAGCTGTGTGAAGGCATTGACCAAAATATGTTTCTCTTTTTTTCATAGACTATGAATCGTCCCGTTGTTTCTATTGTCCTTTTTGGGCTGCAGTTCCAAAATCATTTGGCACAAAAAACTAAATAAAAGATAACGCTGTTTCATAGCTATGAAGCACAAAAAGTCAAATATAAACATATTGTTAAATAATGAATTAATTTATGTCTTGGCCACAGTATTATAACCCTTATAGATTAGTTCAAAATCACGCTCAACTATAACGTCAATAATGTATCCCGTTTGTAATTTTTTGAGTTGACCTGTGTTCTACCTTCTAGAGTAAGCGTTAAGACTAATCTTATGATTAGTATGACAAATAAGATGACCGATCATTAAACCAATGTTACCAATAATATGGCAAGGCAAAAAAAACTAATCATAGTGAAGATTTAGGGCATCATTTTTTGAACTTCGTAAAGATGGGAGCTTGGAATAATAATTTTGCTATCTGTTTGATAAATCTGGCAATTCACAAAGGTATTCCTAACCTCTGCTTCTGTAGCTCAAGTTTGACAATAATTCAAGGAATTTATATATCAACCATAAATTTAGATAATGGATTAGATGTAATAGATTAACAAGCATGACTATGGTGTTATTCAAGGATTAATTTTATTAATTCTGAACCCCGTTTTTACCATCGAACCTCCAAATAATCTTAGGTGAAGCGTTCCATTTTTATTTGGTTTTTCATTTGTTTCTATTTTCTAGATGAATACCCCCCCCCGGGGAAGCATATGAGGATGCGTAAACAGTTAATCCTGATAGGCACATTTTGTACTATGGTTCTGCTCCCCGTACTATGTACTATGTACTATGGTGCTAAACCCCGTTTATGATATCGAATCTGCCAAATTACGTTAGAATGAGCGTTTCATTCATGTTTATTTTCTAATTTGTTTCTTTTTTTAGATGAATATTCGACAGGAGAAGAATATGATTATGAATACAGAGTTGATCCTGATAGGCACGTGAAATCTTTTAACGGAACTGATATTGGAATTACGAACCCGACTGAGGTAATTCTGCTTTTGATCCCGTTTTCGCAATGCATTGCGTTCAATTGAAATTGTTGGCGCAAAGAATATAATGAAAAGAGAAATCACCAATGCAGCAGCACAAACACATTAAAAAAAAAGACAGAAGGAGAAAAGGAAGACTGTTTCCCTACATTAGTGAATATTTTGAACAAATAAAATTCATAATTAAATAAGAGTAATCATAAATGATATAAAATAAAGAATACTATAATACATACTGCTATATAATGGATCTACAGAATATTTATACCATTGATTTATTCGCCTCTGTGTCTGGTTTTCTCTGTTTTGTTGCTGTCTACTTCAAAAGATTATTTTTTTCTGTTTTACGTTGAACTTTTTTGCTTCATTCTCTTTTTTTGTTAAGTGTCATGGACGGCTTGACGGAAAGCCTTGCCGAAAGATATGCTTTGTCTTTTCATCTTAATTCTTCTCAACCGGGTGAAAATCCCATTCGTTTTTTGGTCTCTTAATACTTTTTATGTTTCAATGGTACTTGGTATTTACCAAGTGATATATAGCGATCGCAATTTCTGTCAGTATGTCGGTCCCAGTTTTGCTAGTTTGGACACTTCAAGATAAGTTAGGACGATGAAATTTGGCAGGTATATCAGGGACCAGACCAGATTACTTAGAAATAATTATTTCTCCGATACGAAATTAGAAAAAATGAGGTATTTTTAACTTAAGATCGGTTGTGATGAAACTTAGTCGGAAAAATATTAAATAAACTTGGGTTAATTCGGAAAAATTAGAAAAAATTAGGTATTTTTAACTTACGAATGAGTGACTGGATCTTAATGAAATTTGACATTTAGAAGGACCTCATAATTCAGACTTCTTAATTTAAATCCCGACCGGATCCAGTTTCATTGGGGGGATTTTGAGGGGGAGATTTGGAAATCCTGGAAAACGCTTAAAGTGGAGAGATCGGGATGAATCTTGGTGGGAATAATAAGCACAAATTCTAGATACGTGATTGATATTACCGAACCAGATCCACTCTCTTTGTGGTGAGTTGGGGGGGGGAGCTAATTCGGTAATTTGGAAAAATTAGAAAAAATGAGGTATTTTTACCTTACAAAACGGTGACTGGATCCTTATGAAATTTGATATTTAGAAGGACCTCGTGTTTCAAAGCTCTTATTTTAAATCCTCACCGGATCTGGTGACATTGAAGGGAGTTGGAGCTGGAAACCGGAAATCTTGGAAAACGCTTAGAGTGGAGAGCTTGGGATGAAACTTGGTGGGAAGAATAGCAAAATTCCTAGATACGTGATTGACATAAACGGATCTGCTTTCTTTGGGGGAGTTGGGGGTACCTGATTTGGTTGTTTTACAAATTAAAAAAATTAGGTATTTTTAACTTACGAAAGGGTAGTTGAATCCTAATGAAATTTGACTTGGAAAACGATTAGAGTGGAAAGATCGGGATGAAACTTGGTGAGAAAAATAAACCCAAGTCCTAGATGCGTGATTGACATAACCGTAAGAGATCCTCTTTGTGGGAGTTGGGGAGAGGGTTAATTTGGAAAAATTAGAAAAATTTCGGTCATTTTAACTTACGAACGAGTGACCGGATCTTAATGAAATTTGACATTTAGAAGGAACTTGTATATCAGAGCTCTGATTTTAAGTCCTGACCGGATCTGGTGATATTGGGGGGAGTTGGAAGAGGAAACCGAAAATCCTGGAAAACGCTTAGAGTGGAGAGATCGTGATGATACTTGGTGGGAAGAATAAGCACAAGTCCTAGATACGTGATTGACGTAACCAGACCAGATTGGCTCTCTTTGGGAGAGTTGGAGGGAGGGTTAATTCGGAAAAATTAGAAAAAATTAGGTATTTTTAACTTACGAATGGGTGATCAGATCTTAATGAAAATTGATATTTAGAAGGACCAATTTAAATGATATTTTAAAATGATTTTTGGATTTGAAGGACGGCTAGTTTGGAAAAATTAGAAAAATGAGGTATTTTAACTTACGAACTGGTTATCGGATCTCAATTAAATTTGATATTTAGAATATTACCTCAATACTCAATACCAATACCCCCACTCAATATCACCTCAATACGGTCTTAACGTCAAAGTTTGACTTTTTGTTGCAATTATTTAAGAATAACTATTAGAATGATAAGTTTTTTTTTTAAAGTTCTATAAAAAAAACTGTTGCGTAATGAGTGAGGTATTGACGAGGGGGTAACCTTCTCAGCTGCGTAATAATTTCTTATTGTTTTAAGTTTTGATGTTGCTCCTTACTTTCAGTTGCAACAACTTTTTTTATATCTAATATCTGGTTATTTTTTTAATAATACTGGGAAGTCTGGCTTCTCTGTCATGGGAAATTCCCTTCCCCCTAAAAATTTTGTGATGGAAAGATCCTCCCACGTAATCTCTCCACCAGAAAGATTCCTCCCAGACGAAAAATATCTGCCTACTTCCCAATAGCCAAAACTATATGTAACCAATGGGCAAAGGTCATAGCTTGCAATCCTGACCCGGTCAATTTTGGGGGTCAAGTTATCCTCGAAGACATAAGTACTGGATCTTTTGACTATGTTAAACAAAATGACTTCAGTGAAAAAGGGGCGTGGGAGGGGGCTTAGTTGCCCTCCTATATTTTTGTCACTTAAAAATGGCACTAGAATGTTTGATTTTCGATCAAATGAGCACTCAATCGATCCTCTAGGATCACTAGCTTGATACGATCACCCCTGGGAAGAAACAAAAAAACAAACAAATGACACGCATCCGTGATCATTTTTCTGGCAAAAAAAAAAATGCAAAATTCCTCCTTTGTATAAAGAGCTTGAGACCTCTGCAGTATGGTGTTCTGATATGCTGAATCTAATGGCACGATTTTCATTAAGATCATTTGTCGCTTTTGGGGTGTTTCCCTCCTTTTTTGAAAATTGGGCAAATTTTCTCAGGTTCGTAAATTTTGATGGATAACATTCAACTGGAAAGATTTTGTATATTTTGAATAAGCATCAAAATTTACTTCTTTTGATTTATCTGTTGTTATCAGGACTCTGTTTCTTAGAGTTTCGATTACTATTAAGCCGCATCGCTCCTTACTTATAGTTCGTTACCACAAACTGTTAAAAAACTGACCCATGAAAAAGCGACTCGTTCCAACTTGTTCTCTGTTTTGTGAGTAGGGAGGGGGCGTTCAGGGGGAGGATACACCTGTGTTTTGAGCTTATTCCTCCTACGAAAAGGCTTGAATTACTGGGACTTGATTTTACTTAGCAGAAACCCTGGCGCATATGGCTTATGAAAGAAAGCTAACCCATAAATTTTGAGAGGCCCAAAATTCACTCCCCAAAATCCAAGTTTAGACTTTTAAACAAGCATTAAAAATGTCAAATTATGCATCTATGATATATTCTGTTACATTTTTGTACATGCTTGTATTTGTCAAAGTAAAATACGAGCAGCATTCTCCTCTCAGCTCCTCTTATGTAAGCAGCTCCTGCAAGCTCTTCCTGTAACTCTTAATACACACTGAAAAAGGATGCCTTTTCCTAACT
Source organism: Artemia franciscana (assembly GCF_032884065.1). Taxonomy (NCBI): domain Eukaryota; kingdom Metazoa; phylum Arthropoda; class Branchiopoda; order Anostraca; family Artemiidae; genus Artemia; species Artemia franciscana. The sequence goes on along the minus strand of NC_088881.1, from coordinate 3,701,254 downwards.
TTGTCAAAACACTTAAGCCTTCTTAACAGTATATAATATACACTGTTACTATAAATAAATAGTAGCTTTTTATCTGAAATTGTGGACGAAAAAAGATGGAATTATCTTGGCTACGCCATTTGGCGAGAGAGTTGAGAATGCCACACAAAGTGCAGAAGTGGTAGCCCTGGGGGTGGCGACAGAGTGGGAGACCGAGAAATACACTCAGACGTGCGCACAGCCGTGAAGTCCAATGTGCGTATGTTACCGTGAAAGACCAAAATTGAAGATTGTTGACAAACTGGTGAATGCCAACAAACACCTAATACGTCACTGAAAGATTGAATATTTCATTACATTCTTGTGTATTCGAACCCTGGCCGGTGAATGTCGACACGGCAGATATGCTCTGGAGAATCTCCAAAAGAAAGGAGCCGATTAGGAGGCAACTGGCTGTTTCCCACCAAGTCCATTTCTCTGCTTCGATTCAGTCAGCTTTGCCAGTTAGATTTGTCCACAAGGATTCCTCCTGTAGCACGAAACTGCTATTTCACCACTATTTCATTATCTATAGCAATGTAGCACTTGCACGGTTGCCACCTGTAGCGTGAAAGTGCTATTTTAACACTATTTTAGCTCTATCACATTTGATTGTCGCACCGAAAATTGTTTTGTGGCACGGATATTTGGGCAATTCTAGCACTTTAGGAACTGACCGTGGTGGCAACTCTGTTTGTCAGTCGTATGCAGGTTTGGTGGTGACTAATTAGGTAAGGTTATAAATATCAGAAATTGGTTCTCAGAAATATAAAACAATTCAGAAATGCTCAACATTCACCATTTGTGCATAGTGAATATAAAAAGTCTCAGAAATACTCAACATCCACCATCAGTGCATAGTGAATGTCGACATTCACCGGTGTAAGTCAGAAATAAGTATATTTAACTGACATTTCGGACATACACCAAGCAACTATGTATATTTTGACATTCACCGATGAATGTCGATATTCGCCAATCAATCAATCAATTTATTGATACTAAAAGAAAAAACTATTACAAAAGTAAAGTGGTTACTAGGCCCAATAAGCTTTGCTTGTAATGGACCACAGAGAACAAGAATTAAACACTATTATAAAATATATATATATATATATATATATATATATATATATATATATATATATATATATATATATATATATACATATATATATATGTATAAAGAAAAAAATAAAAAACACTGGAACAAGACAAGGACATTGAATAAATAAGATATTTAACAGAGAGAAGATTTAGAAGGAGATTTAACATATAGCTGAAAATGATTTTAAAAGAAGAGAAGAGACATACAAATTAGGAAAGGATTAATAAAGAGAGAGAAAAATTATTGAATTGGAAAGACCCAACGAAATAATGCCTTTGCAGAAAGAAAACGAGGGACATCCGAAGGGACGGAGTTCCATAATAGAATTGATTGATATACTGGAGACCTCTAGGCTGCTGTAAAAGATCGTTTTGGTAAAATAAATCGTCGAGAAGAATAACGTAAAGAAGAATAGTACATACCTGAGCCTGTCCGTGAGAAAAACTGCTGTAGGGGCGGTGGGAGAGTACCTAGAAAAGCAGAATGCGCAAAATAAAGAGTACTTTTACCTATAATATGAAAGGCCAGATTTTGGTCTTTCACCGTAATACATATATATCACTCAAACCCTAATGGGAAGATGTCTTCGTTGGATATCCCTTGCGTCGTCGATGCTTTATGCGCCTCAGATGGTTCCATTTTTTGCCATATGTCATATGTTCGACATACAGGGGCAAAAGGGTTTCTGGTTTCAGAAGTCCCAAATTTCGACTAGAAAGACATAATTCCTGTTGATCAGTCTCAGTTTAATTCAAGGAAGAAAACATTAAAGAACATTTATTTTCATTTTCCAATTGAAAATTAAGATATCTGTTTTTATTTAATTAATTTTTTTTAACCTGTTTGAGTTGGCTTCAGTACCCCACTTGCATTGTGTCTTTTCTTCTTTCGCACATGTGTATGTGTGTCATTCTTATATTATTTGTAGAGGTAAGTACTTCGTTTTATTCTCAACCTCATGAGGTCAGCTTTAAGGCGGCTCTTAAATCATTTTGTTATAATTAAATAAAACGATAAATTGAAAAATAAAAGGAAAAGAAATGTTAAGAAAATATATAGAAAATTAAAAGAAACACAGCTTACAGAAAAAAGCAAAAAAAAAACTTCAAGATATAAAATTAAAGAAATTTTCCAAAAAATTAAAGCAAGTATTAGAAAATATTAACAAAATGTAAAATACTATTTATTAACCTTTAATAAGATATGATTGAAACATAAGATTTGCTTTGGTTGGTTTATTTTTGTTTACTCATGTCAAGGTGGCCTATGATGTAGTTGACGTCTTTAGTTATGGCAATTTTTGCTTATTTTACCCATTTGTTTAACCTTATTTAGGGACTTGCGGCCCCTGTCAAGTGTTTTGGTTCTTCTTCTTTTTTTGCGTGGGTTTTATGTGTTTTCTGACAATGTAACTAAAATATATTCACTATAAAGTAAATGATTATGACTAAGACCAAAGAAAGTAGTTTTCTCAAAAGGGTAAATTGCCGCCACTTCTGAGATCAACAGAACAAAAAGAATAGTTCACGTTAATTTAGCAAGTGGAACATAGGCTAGTTAAAAAAACTACAAGTATACCTTCTGTATGCTACCCTTTAGCTAAGGGATTTTTTAATATTCAGTTCCATGTAGAAGAAGTGTGAGAAAAGATATTAAAAAACTGAATTTTTTTTAAATTACCGGTATGATTTCAGGGAGTAACTATATGGCATTTTACCCCCTATAATACAGCTCTAAATTTTCCTTCTAATTGTTTTCTCATTTAGTCCAGTGCAGGGGAAACTGAAGTTAAAAAAAAAGATTTTTTATTTTCATAATTAAGCTCAATATTTCACGAAGTACCATTGGATGGTATTTCTTTTTCCTACAACAAAAGCCTTTCTCATTGTTTTCTCAATCAGGCCAATGCAGGGTAAATGTTTACTAAGAGATAAAAAAAATGTTTATTTTTTATTTTTAATCTTATAGATTTTCCAAGTAACGATAGATGGCGTTTTGTTTCCTAGAAGACAAACCTAAGTTTCCTTTCTCATTAGGTTCTTATTCTGCTCAATGCAGGCAAATGCTAACAGAGATAAAAAAAAATGGATTTCGTTTTCTGCAATTATCCGTATAATTATACTGAGTAATACTAGATGGTGTTTTATTTCCTAGAAGGGAAACCCAGGTGTCCGTTCTCATTATTTTCTTATTTAGCCTAAAGCAAGGATACTGTTAGCAAAGAGATTAAAAACTAGATTGTCGATTTTTTAAAACTAAACTTATAATTTTGCTGAGTAATGTCAAATGAGCTTCTTCCCGTACTGTACGCACTGGAGTTTTAATTTCTTATTCAGCCCAATGCGAAGCCAATGTTAACTGAAAGTTTAAACAACCGAAGTTTTCCTAATTACCTTATACTTTTACTGAGCAAAATCAGAAGGCGTTTTGTTTCCCAGTAGACAAACTTGACCTCTCTTTTTCATTTGCTTCTAATATCATATTTCGTTTATTTTGTTTCTATTTTTAGTTGTCACCCATTATATCTTATACATTGCTCTTTGGGTTCGGCCTTCAAAGCATTGAAGTAAAATGGAATAGCTATGTTGAGGTTCTTTCAGATTCAGCAAGCTAGGCTCTTCCATTATAATGGAAAATTTTACAATATATTTGATAGTTGAGAAATATATTGGATAGAACGTCGGGAGAGTGGCAAATATATTGGAAAGTTGGACTTCTACTGAAAAATAGATTTAAATGTGTTTTATGCTTGTACATATGTCGGTACCCCATCTAGATGTTTGTGAGCATAGAAATATTGCTATTTATGGTGTTTTTATTATTTGTTTGCCGATTATTTATTTGATTATGCGGGTGCCTCTCCTATTGGACCAAAAATACATGTATTTTTTTCAGGATAGTCATATGTATTATAAAAGTTCCTTTTATCCTGAGGTCTCACGGACATGGAAAGAATATTGGTTAGACCTGACAAAGGACCCTGAATCCCACACTGTACTGCCCGGTGCACACAGGAAAATGGCTGTAAGATCTTAACCATTAATTTTATATATTTATTTCTTATTTATTATGTTTCACATATTATTTCTCCTAACATATTTCGTGTATTCTTTTTTTTCAACCAGCAATGGGACAACAAGAGAGAAGTCAAGACCCTTGACAAGATATCCCCCCCCAAAAAAAACAACAACCAACAACAAAAAATTCGTTATAATAATAATAATTTACATTTATATCTGGAATGTCGACTGCCAAGGTGTTGAATGTTTGTAAATTAGTTTAATTATTGTCTGTATTGTAATAGTATAAATTTTATGATAAAAATAAATATAAAACACACTATCTTTATAATTATTCACTATATAAATAATTTGAATAATGTTTATTATTTTAATTGTCTGTTTCTTATTCTATTTCTCCTATAATATTTCGTGTATTTTCTTTTCTTTTTATTTGTTTCTCATTTATTGTTACTCATTCATTATATAGCATATATTGTTTCCCATACCATATCTCATTTAATGTATAAGGTTTATATGCAGGGCCGTACCCAGGATTTTTTTTTTCGGGGATGGGGGTTTACAAAAGATTTTTTGTTTTCTTGGGGGGGCTACAAAAATAAAATAAAAATTAATTAAAAATTTGTTCGTATTCATTTTGTTAGGTTTTTTAAGAGCCGGACAAATATTTCGGGGGGCACCCCCCCCCCCTGGATATGACCTTGTTTATATACAATGTCCAGGTTTTCGGTATGTCATTTTTTTGCTCTTCAATGGTTTTAATATATTAAGACAAGACAAAAATTATGCCATTGCTCTATAGCTGGATTCTATTCTGTCTATGGATAGAATTTTAAGTTTAGATTTTAATTGAATGTATTTGTACTTGAACTTTAAATGCGGATAAGATTTTAAAATGTTCTTCCACAGAATTTTTCAGATTCAAAATACATTGGGAAATGGTTAAAAACTGCTAAAAAAAAAGGACAAGCCATGCTTGAGTATGTAGAGACATTTCTTTAAGAAGGGTATCTAGGTATTATATATCTAAGTATATATATCTAGGTATTAAGTATCTAAGAAGTAAAGTATCTAAGTAATTTAATAATTCTGGTTCTGTGAATGCATCGATCTGAGACTAATGAATCTAATATAATAATACTAATATAATAATAATAATGAATATAATAATGTAATATAATAATATAAGTCTTTTGTCTTCTTGGTTGAAGTTACTAATGCAGTTTTGTATCAAAATTGCTTGTTTATATTGGAAGATATACCTTAAAATATGTAAATTTCGTTCACTTTACAATACACTTGTAAAGCGTGTATTTTGTACAATATGTACATTTTAAATAACCGTATGTGCACAAACATAAAAAAGGTGTTGTTGTTTCGCTTATTTCTGAGCCAGATCCTACAATATCAGAGCTGAAGTGGATTTTTATATTTTTTATATACTTTTTTATATATTATGTATTAGTATATTTTATATATATTTTTTATATATTTTGTTCCGACCAACTTCCGTTGTATCAAGCACGTTTTCGCTTTCGAGTGGAAAGATCTGTTTAAGCAGGCAAGCTAAATGGCAGCACATTTAATTCGAAGTTTGACTAAAATCTAAAAGTGCTTTATATATATGATGATCCCCTGGTCTCATCGCCACAATATTCTCTTAGAATATTCAATGGAAGAATGTGTAGTTTCAAGAAGGAGCATTCTTCCTACGGTTAGAAAGTGCTGCCATCTTTTGACGAGCCATTTCTGTTTGGGATTAAAGTTTGCAACTTCATTATCTCCTTTGGGACTGTGACAGTATTTCAAAATCTCATTCAAGTGCCGATCTATTCAAATTACTTGCAGTAGAGCAGTGGCTTCAATTCACGGAAGTTAGGGGGGGGGGGGGAGTACGAAAATGCATGTTTCAAATCTGGAGGGAGGGGGTCATTTTTTAATTCTTTTAGGGAAAAACCTAAAAAAAAACATTTTTAATGAAAATACCCAAAAAGGATACTGTTTAAACCTAGGGGACTGACGGATAAAAAAAATCTTGCAGGGGCTCGTAATGGTGCCACAGGAGGGCTCCTTAACTTTAATAGTAGTTTTGAATGCTGAATGGGTACTTGCCTCGTAGGTAAGATATGAATAAAGAAAATAGAAAATAGATTGAAAAAAGAAGAAAATAACAAATCTAAAGGACAAAAAGAAAACAAATCTAAACTGTATCGATGGAACTGTTGGAACTGAATAGTGATAATTCCTGTTGGAATTATCCAACTACTCGATCTATTATTGAATTATTGCCGATCTTTTATTGAATAGTGCCGATCTACTATGAATAGTGCCGATCTATTCAGTTCCTGTTGGAACTGAATAGTGATAATGTAAATTCTGTCTTAATGTGTGCTTTTTGTTTAATATGGACTGTTTAATTCATTAAATCAATCCTCAACAACCTAGCCATTGAGTCGAGGCTCTTGGGGGGTTATCGCCAATTTTTGCGTGCTATTTGTTATTGACGATCGAATTTAACAGATCCATCCACGTGACCCCAAGATATTATGTCTATGGTTATGATTATGACATAGTCAGCCAATTATGACTATGCAAATTAGAAAGAGATTCTACAAATTGCAGCTCCGAATTTAATTGAAAAATTTTCACGCTGATGAATATACAAAAAAGGTGTGGAATAGCATTTTGATTATTTGTTCTATATGTATCCTTAATGCAAGTCTAAGTGATTATGCTGAACAAAATGTAATGTAATAAATATAACCTATAATAAATAATATAAAAAATAAACAATATATTTAAATATATGCATGAATACACCAAGGGTATGAATACAACCAAAGGCCACACCCGGCTAGCTCGGAGGGTTGAACATCAAACTCGACCTTGTAGTGATCGGTTTGATTATGATGTTTCGCTTTTTACCGTTGGTAATAGACAAATACTGAAAATAGATGTAAAGCTAAAATTTGTATTTGTGGAGATAATCGAATATTTGACTTTTTACTTGTGATTTTTTTTTTTTTGCATGGATAAGGAATTTGACAAACGGGAAGGGAGGTAATTACTTTTACTTGTTGCGAGACCAGACGCGGACGCCACACCTGTATCTAGAAGATTACGTATGGTTGACTCCCATTTGTCGTGATCTTGTACCAGTTCTTCAGCAAACCGGATCCAGCAGCTCTCCCACTTTCTACCAAACCTTCGAAATCCACCAACGGGGTAGAGGTCGTTTTTAGTATTTTTTGGTAGCCCACCAATTCATCAATTGACCACCGGGTCGCCTGCGTCAATCTGGCAGCGGGGCAGCTAGAAGCACTTGCCTTATGATGCGGTTATTGGGTCTTCAAAGGACACAGCCAAGCCAAGGCAGTCTTATTTGTTTGACACTCATGCGGCGGATTCGATGTTAAAGCAGTGGTGGCTTCTGTGGTGGCAATAGGAAGGAAGGGGGATCTTTTCTGCTCGATTAATGAATATATTCAAGTTAAAGTTTTGGCAAGTCTATCCTGTTTTATCTCACCACTGATAAAACAGATTCAGGTTAAAAACAGGATTGGTTTCAAATTCTAAATGACAGTTTTTCTTAGGGAGGGAGGGATTAATTTCTCCTAATACTCTCGAAAGGGTATTGTTATACCCATATGGTGATAGTCCCTACTGCTAGTTTTTTTTTTTTTTTTTTTTTTTTTTTTTTTTTTTTTTTTTTTTTTTTTTTTTTTTTTAATAAAGAAGCATTTTAATATCCGGAAAATTAAACTTTTCTGTTATACTGAAAATTTTAAAATTTCATTTTATGTCAGGAATGAGCCAGACGTCTAGCCGGCTTTAAAAACCGAATTTTAACACGTCTTTTAACACTTTGGTAAACTTAAGGATAAGAACTCGAAACGGACATTCCAAGAATACTTAGGATATGAAATGGGAGAGTTCAGAATATAATAATGCCAAAAAATAGAAGGTTTGCATTTATATTATTTAAATCAACATATACGTCAGTTAAAATGGATTACGAAATCTAATGAAATTTAATTTTAAGTCATTAATTCTTAAATCAATTTTTTTCTATTTTCTATGTTGGAAGTAATTTAGCTTTAAGAATATCTTTAAAACTCGTTTAAAACACCCAGCTATAAGGTGGCGTTAAATAACGTCTATTTGAAACTTTGTCATTTCAGTGATGTTTCAATTAATCAGTTTTGATGAACTGACCAGCCAATCTTAGAATGCGTGGAGGATCCAATCGTCTTCGACACGTTCTCTTTTGAAAAATTGTTATTTTTTTGAAAAACTGTTCTTTTTTAAATGCAGCAGGGGATAAGCCAAGATGGGAACGTCCTTGAACGGAATGGGGAGAGGTTATAAGAGAAAATAAATCTTCACTAAGTAGAAACTTCATTACTAATAATGAACTTCTGCAAGTATGTAGATTCGAACGGAAAAGGAGCGTGAACTTATATTTTGGTCTCAGGTGGCATGATGCTGTGATGGTTTGACAGTAGAGGTAGTGCTGCAACGGCATGTTGCAACGAAACTGAACCGTTTTTCTCCCCATCTCCTAAGTTGGAAATTTAGCAACTTCTATGCTTCGAGGTGCAATTATAGAAAAACTGTTCATGTTAGATTTTACACTTATTTTTTGTTTTAATAGGCATTATAATGTATGCACAAATTGGGAAAAACCTGAAATCTGAATATGCGGTCTGAAAAATGCACTTAATTCTGGCTTCACAGTCCCAGTGACACGCTTCATAACCTCAGTCTCTTATTGCCGTTTCTTCTTCTGTATATATGCATCTAGCCTTTTGGACAACCTTTATATATCTTCCTTTTTCTGTTTTTAGACAATATACGTCACATTTGATTTCCCGTTTTATGGCCACATAGTCAACAACGTTACAATTGCCACTGGTGGTTTTCTGTATATGGGAGATTACTTACAAGATTACCTTAATGCGTTGGCTGCAAAGCAGTATGCTGCTCCTTTATTGGCTGATTTTGACACGATGTCTAATCCTAATTCGTCAATACGATATAAGGATAATGGAACGGCGCTAACTGTTCAGTGGGATCAAGTTGTTATTCATAAACGAACTGATTTAGGAAGCTTTACTTTTCAGCTAATTTTGAAGAAGTAAGTTTTCTTTCTGTTATTTTTATGTTGTTTTTTTAACTTTTTTTTAAATTATTGTCAATGAAATGCATCACTTTTAAGTGTTGAATCTCAAATGGGCTAAAAATATAACTCTTATGACCCCTGATTGAAACCATAACACCCAGTGAACTTAAGGTAAAGCGCACATGCATAATGTACGGTAATAGGCCGTAAAATCTGTAAAAATGAGTATTATATATAATGTAAATACGTATGATGTGGGTAATATACGACGTCATGCTAGCATTTAATTAATAAATTAAATTTAGACTTGATAAGCCTTTAATTTAACTCATATTATTATTTGATCTCGCGATTTCATCCGCTAATCTCAGCCATCAACATTTAACGTACGAGCATTTAAATGTTTTAAGCTATGTTTTTGCTATTTTATTTGTAGTTTACCTTTTTTTGTGATGACAGTGGTCTAGTATGGCTCTGGAACACGAGTGGTTCGAAAGGCGGGGGGGGGATTTTCTTAATGTTTTTCAGAAAAATTGCCTACGGATTGTTTTGGATACCTGACTGACTGACCGTAAATAAAACAGTAAGTTGTTCGAAAAATATTGCTCAATCCCACTTTATTGGGCTATAATCAGAGAAAGGTTGAGGTGGTTATGACACGTTCTGAGGTAGAAGTATGACAGATTGCCGAAGATCGTCCTTGTTGAACAACCATATAGGGCCAAGCGACAATGATATCGTCCGATAATGGGGTGGGAGAATGTTATAAGGAAAGTATTTAATGGAAATTTTTACTTTTGGGATGTAACGAGGGAGGCTTTCTATAGTTTGAGGCGGAGGAGGAGTGTGCGTAGCTGTATTGACCCCAGGGGGCTTAGTGCTACGGTGAGTTATTGTTAGTAGTAGTAGTAGTGTTAACAAAGCATTCAAAATTTATCATCAAGCATTTACTCAATATTTATTATCAATAATTGCACTTCTTTCATCATTTGTATTCTTCTTCTGTTGTTATAATTGTCTGAATCTTGCAGAAGTGCCCAAAAACGTGTAATTTTGGACTATTCTTAACAATGCGCGTATTGCTGACAAAACTGGTTATCAAACTATATATAAAACTTGTAATGACCTTGTTAGCATTACAGTTAGCATATTCAGGTGGAGATTTTTTTTATATTGATATGGTTTTTTGTCAACTGATTTGGGCTATTATCTTTTTGAAATCCTTGTAAAACCGATTTTTTTTTCCGTCTAGCCTACTAAAGCCTTGTTGTTATTTTACTTTTTTCATTTTTTTTTTCATTTTGCAATGTGGTGTCAAAATGGGTAATTAATAAATGTCTGCCCAAATAGGGTCGTTTTGTTCCCACCCTATCAGGGTGTGAAGTGATTGATCGTTTTTTGATGGTCCTTGGCCAACTTCGGCGGAAAAAAGTAGATGGGGACGTGGCTGATATCCAAGCGTTGCCTCAAATTATAAGAAAAAAAAGACAGAGAGCACTAAAAGATATTTTAGTGAAATAAAACTGGTTCTAGTGTAGCTAATAAACTATGTATATATAGAACATACATAGTTAATCATAGTTTAACTATGTATAAATATGATATGATATGTATAAATATATATGTAAATATGCATGTAAACTTGCATATTTACATATATAACATTATTTAAAAAAACATATATATTAAACATGTATATAATATGCATCTATATTAATTATTATATATTAAATATATATATTACGTATTTAAACAAACATACCTCATATACATATATATGTAAACCCATAGTTTAGAACACACATATTTTCAAACACCTCTATCAACTTCAGCTAAATCGGAATCAAAAACCTTAAACAGGATCACATAAGGCCACAATCGTCTCATTATCAGATGAATTCACGCAGGGAAACACAGGTAACCATACAAATGAAACATTGACAAATTGAGAATTTGTCAACATTTGTCCAACATTGAAAATTCGCACAAATCTCGGTGGTATTAGCATAGCAAGGGAATTTATATGGAAGACATAAGAAAGCATTATACAAAACTTAAAGATGAGATAAACCGTCATTCTTGTGTAATAGAGACAAATGAAAACTGCTGGTGTTAAAAGAATGAAAAAGAAAGTTTTGTGTAGCCGGCCAAACTCGACGTAGTGACCAAACCAACGGATGCTGGCATTATAAAAACGAAAAAGAAAGTTTTATGTAGCTGACCGAAACTCGACGTAGTGACCAAACCAATGAATGCTGGTGTTATAAGAATGAAAAAGAATGTTTTATGTAGCCGACTAAACTCGACCTAGTGACCAAACCAACGAAGCTACCTCTTACCTCTGAGATTAACGTACGTCTAAGAAATCGAGCATCATCAAGCAAATGCCGAAAAATAAAAGCGAGTAACGGAATTTCCTCACGAAGGATAAAGTATTACCTCACAATCTAACTGGAGGAATAAGGGGTGGCCAATAATAGTGTCACTGGTGAAAACAGTTCTCACCATCATTTGAGCAGAGACAGAATTGACGGAGACGAGGATCTAAAGTAGAAGTATCCAAATACTATTTTTTCAACCCAATTTAACTTTATCTTGGAAAATGGCTGACAATGTCCTTGAGGAAGGCCAGGCTTTACACAGGCTAATGCAGTAAAGCAAGAACCTTTCAGCCACAATATCTATTTTAATGAGACCCCATCAAAAACCTCAAACAGAAAAATATAACACCGCAACCAGTTAGCAATCAGATGAATGCACCTAGCGAAATAGAGGTAACCTCCTGGGGAGGTGAAATATTGAAATCATTTGAGCAGAGACAAAATTGACGGAGACGAGGATCTAAAGTAGAAGTATCCAAATATTATTTTTTTCAACCCAATTTAACTTTATCTTGGAAAATGGCTGACAATGTCCTTGAGGAAGGCCATGCCTTAGACAGGCTAATGGAGTAAAGCAAGAATCTTTCAGCCACAATATCTATTTTAATTAGACCCCATCAAAAACCTCAAACAGAGATACATAACACCGCAACCAGTTTGAAATCAGATGAATGCACCTAGCGAAATAGAGGTAACCTCCTGGGGAGGTGAAATATTGGCAAATGAGAATTCACCAAAATTTAAGTGGTTTAATTTAAAAGTGGTCTAAATTTAAGTGGTGTAAGTGATTTAAGTTAGCATTGCGATGGAATTCATATGGAAGGCGTATGGAAGTATTATACACGACTTTAAGATAAAATAAGGCATCATTCTTGCAGAATACAAACACAATCCGAAAATACTAGCATTATAAGAATGAACAAGAAATTTTTACGTAGCAATGACTAAACGGACGAAACTATGTATTACCTTCGAGGTGATATCACAACCCCAAAGGGTACAATCTTATAAAATCTTACTGGTGGGACAATGGGTAGCCATTAGTGCCACTGGTAAAAGTAGTTTATACCATTATTTGAACAGTCAGAAAATTGACACAGACATGGATCCAAAGTATTATGTTTCCAATCCAATTTTAACTGTTGTTGGAAAATAGTTGACAACATCCTCGAGGTGGTCATGCATTAGATGGGCTCGTGTAATAATCCAAAACCTTGACAGCCACAGTATCCACTCGGATTAGGTGCTATTATTAACCCTGTACAGGGCCAATTGGAGAATAGTGGTGGTCTATTCAATTAGGTACCTCTAAGTTGGAGATCCTGTTGAGCAAGAAAATTAAGTCAATTAACCTACAAAAGTGAAGTACAATGAGAAAATGGTGTATTAAAAACTGCAAATGTAAGTGTGTATAAACACGATAATTCAGTCAGTAGACAGAAAGCGAGTGGAGAAAGTAAGTAAACACTCGATAGTAAACAAGAAAGTTACACATTTTGTGAGTAGATCGTGGACAGCTACATTAACTCTAAAAGAAATGTTGTGTATTATAATTGTTTCCAGAGATCGGAATTTTCCCAAAAACTCAGAATTTTGGGCTTCTTCCGAAGACGAAATTGTTTTGAAAAAATATTTCTCTTCTGAATAAAATTAATAGCAAATTCTTATTTATAATATATAGAAAATTTAATATCTTATATGTTAATATGTTATATATGTATATATTTTGTATGTTTATATCTGTTCTTTTTTTCTAGTACCGGTGATGTTTTATTTGTGTACAAAGATGTGCCTGTGAATATAAGAGACATCAATGACAATAAGCATCCCGTTCGTGTAGGTTTATATGATGCCTATACTATAGAAAAAACACTATTTTGTGAGTAAATCGTTCTGGTTTTCCTTTGATATTTCAGATATGTTCTTTTTTACAAAATGGATGTACATACCGTCTTTTGATTTATTTTGACATACTCTAAAAGTTTCGTCTTAATAAACTTAGCTGTTAACTGTTTGGTGTACAAGATATTGCAGGCGCGAGCTTTGGACAACCTGGATGTGCATAGTGTCTTTTGACTTAGTTTAAAACACCCTGGAAATTTCGTCTTAATAGCCTTATACGTTTCTGAGATATTACAGAGGTTCTTTTGACAACAAGCATCCATATAGTACTTCTTGATTCAGTTCATAGTGTCCTGAAAGTTTCAGCTTCACTCCCTTAGTCCTTTCTAAGAAATTCTTTATCTGTGCCACCTGTTTCTTGCTTGTTTATATTACTGATAATGCTAACCTAATTTCAGTTTGAAGACAAACAACTCGGCTGTAATAATCTAAAAGGCGTTACCTGACATTGTATGTCAAAATGAGATTAAAGGTCAAACATATTAAGTTCAATTAATTTGTCTGACCCATGTTTTTCGGTTTTATGGCAATTGGAAGTTTCAGTTTCTTCCAATTTGTGTTTTATTTACTTTATCCACCCCATTGCACTTCCTAGCTGAAGGGCCTTGAGACGGAGATCAGCACCGTTGGCTCGGACCATAAGGGTCTAGTGCCGCATCCTTTACCTTTTTATAATGCAAAATTTTTTTGGGTTTATCAAATTTCTCTAAATGGACTTTGCTCTAAGGAGACTATATTCTAAAGACTATGCTCATGATTTGAGCATCCTAAATGGAAGTGTTAATGAAATGAATGAACATCTTTTGCGAGTTCAGGATGCAAGAATAGGTTTAAAAATTAATATTAAGAAGACATAGCTGCTAAGACCGGAAATAAGTAAAGGTATGTCGGGTAATATCGATTATATCGAGTAATAAGTGATATCGGGTAAGGAGAAGATCAATCAAGTAGATAACTTCATTTACCTAGGTGTTATTATTAGTAAAAATGGTGGTGGGCGCTGTGAATATGTTAAAAATATAATAGCTAAGGCCCAGGGTGTTTTTTCACAGCTTAAAAAAGATTGTAAAAATAGGAAGATAAGTCTGCGAACCAAGATTAGAATATTGAAAGCTACAGTGATGACAGTGGTCATCACTGACAGTGTGCAATATTACAACCCTGTCTCACAGACATCTCTAACCTAAATTTTTATATTTTTCGCTCAAATTGCAAGGGTCTTATGAGCATGTTTTAAAGAATTCTGTAAAACACCTGTAATTTCCTCAACTTTCCCCATTAACTGGGACGACCCTTCAAAATTTGTTGAACAAGCAATACAAAGCTAGATTCTTCTAATTAAACAGAAACAGATGAATTAATAAATATATTTTTCAAGCAACTACATAGAAAGGGTTACTTTTTTTTGTCAACACAATGATAACATCTTAATCTATAAAATTACCATTCTAAATTGTTATCATATACAGCAAAATCTTTTCAATAAGGTATTTTTGCATTTTTATAAACGCGGTTCAATACAGACCATCAAAAATAAAAACAATCTTTAAAATTTACCAGAAATAGATGCAGATACCAATGCAACTGTTGGTTGTGTTTCCAGTCATTCAAACAAATGACTTAAATGAACAAATGAACAAGATGATTAAATGCAAGTTTTCAAAGCTAACCTTGCGTTTTTAGCAGGCTGCTTCAAAGGTCTTTTTGGAACTGATCCAATGCTATTATAAATTAGTTTAGTAAAATATTTTGTTAGAGCAAAAAGAACAAAAACTATTAAAGCAATAGTAATAGTTTGACAATAGTTTAGCAATATATAGTGGTTAGCAATAGAACAAAAAGCAATAGTTGGACAACTGTCCCCTTCCCTTCATCTAACTGTAAAAGTCTCAAGTCTAATACGGTCAAATACGGTATTGAAGCATGGGTGCTCCAAAGAAGTTACCTACGGATTAGTTTGGGTACCAGCATGACTGACCTTATCTCAAACAGTAAGCTGTATAAAAAAATGTGGTTCAATCCCGGTTTCTAGGGCTATAATGAGAGAAAGGTTGAGATGGCTTGGGCATGTTCTGCGGATGAAGGATGACATTACCAAAAATCGTCCTTCTCGACCAACTATCTAGGTTCAAACATAAAGCTAGTCGTTTCCCGAATGGGTTTGGAGAATGGGGGGATTGGAATTTATTGGGAGGGTGTAAAGAGGCAGGCTTTTAATTGACTGGGATGAAGGAGGAGCCTGCGTAGTTGTGTTCGCCTCAGGTGACTTGATGCTGCAGTGAGTTGTTATTAGCTTTAGTAGTAGTCAAAAGAGCAACTAAGGATTATTATATAAAAGATTTTAATTTTAATTTAATTTTGGACAGGGTGTGCTATAAGTATATTAAGTAAAAAAAAAAAGCAACTGAAAACTAGCTTAAAATCATGTACTGAATAAGTCCTTAAGTTGGGAAGTGTCTGTAACCATAATTCAATCTTAATAGTGGAATAAATATAGATAGCGTCCATATTCCGTTTTTAGATGTTCCGCTTACTTTTCTTCACTTTTTGATTAAACAAAATTCATATTGTGTATAGACTTTTGTGTCTGAACAAATCAACAAGAATACTTTTAGGGGTTTGTCCAAGTCGGTATTTCAAGGCCTCGGTGTTCACGCATATATTCATTTGGGAGGGGAAAAAATTTGGAAGAAAATTAGGGAGAAGCATAAACAATTTGGAGTGTCATGGGGACATAGGCCTTAAGGCCTCCCTTCTCCTTATGCGTCCGTCAAAATTAAAGCCGATCTGTTTTACCAGTATATCAGTTTTCTCAATATTTTAATGGTTTTCATCAATATAAATTACTATTATTGATTATTATTCATGGTTAACCTAACTTTAAGCTCAACACGCACAGTCCTCCCCTTCCTACAAAGCCTATGCGCTCTAACCTATCGCCTTCTTGGTTGCTACAGTCGAGATTCATGTTTGTATCACTCACGCTCTTTTCCCTCATCGATTTTCCTTTTTATTCTCTGTTTTTACTTTTGCTAATGATTATTGGTTACTGTTATAGATTTTTTATTAATATCTATTTTTATCAATATTTTATTGATTTTATTAATATACCGTATTATTATCGACTTGTTAAAGAGCATATCAGATGACTAACACTACAAAAAGACTAATATACGATAAGACTACAGTCTTATCGTATATTCTTTCGTGAGTACGGTAGAAAAAAATAATCTGTTGATTTGATTAATATACCGTGTTATTATTAACTTGCTAAAGAGCCTATCAGATGACAGACACTACGAAAAAAGAAAAACAGTCTTATTCTATGTTCTTTCTTGAGTACTGTAGAAAAAATAATCTGTCCCCTTTCTTCAAAATATTAAGTCCCCTACCCCCAAAAAAAATCTCGTATATTCCGATTTAAATCCTGGACGTGAGGCAAAAGAGAATATACTTACCCAACTATGTATAAAATTTCAGTTGCCATAGTTGCTTGATTTTAGACAACAAAAAAATCACATACTCACTTATTAGCTTCCGAAAACCAATACACTGATATGATCTTTGCTTTCCGGGAGAACTTCTCTGTAACCCTCTATGTAACATACATTGTATTTCTAGGTGTAACAACCAGAGTCGTATCCAGGATGTTTTGAGGGATTACACAATAAAACTGTAGAAAACGCATCAAATTTTTTTTCCATTTTATTGCGTTTTTACGAGTCAGACAAACATTCCAGGGGGTGAGGGGTCAAACTTCCTACACCACCACACCCCCACCCATCCCCCTTCCTCTGGATACAGCCTTGGTAATAGCTATCTTTGGCATCTTTGGCGTCATAAAAATTATTGTTTGATATCACAGAGATGACTTTATGAACGCTGACAAAGATTACAAGGAATTTTATAAACGGAGAAATAATTTATAAGGAGGTTATATAAAAAGGAGAGATAATCTATAATTTAATAATTGTTATTTATCAGAATTAGGAAATATTTTAGGTATTGTTGAGTGGAAAGATAATACTTATAAGTAGATAATATGTATGCTATACATAGTAATATTTTTCTTTTTCAGTTGTCAGACGAAAAATCTTTTTTATGTATCACAAAGTGGATTTCAAGGATAACTATTTTATTGGAAATGGCACATTGTTGTATTTTACTCCTTTGCCAACGTGTCTTTCTCTTAAGACGTGGTCAGAATGTGTTCAAGGGAAAGAAACTATTGGTTTTCAGGTAGGATCTATTTTATATAACTTTTTAAACAATCCCAGTTTTTAATGAGTTTTTTTATATTACACTGGCGTTTCTAATGTTTCGAGTTTTAATTAAATCATGTATTTATTTAGTTGATGCTTAATTTTTGAAATTTACGATAAAAATTCAGGCTTTACTATTTGTCATTTGGTGTTCCACAAGGATCTGGTTCAACCCATATTTTTGCCGTATGCGAGTATATCACTGATCTAACTCTGACGATATCCAACCTCTGCTAGGAAAAAAAATCAATGGCAATATGCAAACGCTGTCGGTACTTTAAGTATCAACGCACTACCGACTACTAAAGCAAAATTTAAAAAAAAATGAAATTGAAACTGATCTTCAAGAAGCAACAGAAAATTACGAATGTTTTGGAATTTAGTTTAAAAAGAAGAAAAACCATGTAAAAAGGAATCGCATCATATAAATCACATATGATGTATAATATTTATATATTTAATAACAACAATCTGCATACAAAATTCAATATGATTCACCTAAAACCAAACGGTTGACGTGGAATGAATCAGTTAAAAAACATACATATAAAATCATTTCTATTCACTAAAATAATAAAGAAAGAAGGAAAGGAAAAAATATTAAAAAGTATAAATAAATATGAAATTATAATAATAATACTACGGGAGCAGCAATTACGTATCATGTCCATACTGTGGAGTCACACTCGTCAACCAACAGGCAATTGCATCTTAATTTAAATCTAATCTAATCTCTTTCAAAACAAACAAAGCTAAAATTCATACTCACTCACTAAAATCACTAGAATTTTCAATCTTCTTCATTTCATTTTCCAAATCATTCCAAAATTTTATACCCTTCATAGTGAAAGAAAATGTGAATACATTTGTTGTATCTGCATCGGAGACTAAGCCGTAAGTTCAAGAAATTTTGTTTATACTATTCTGATGTTTCTAATTTTCCAATTTTTATTTAAGTCATTTATTTATTTAATTGCTGCTTAATCTTTGAAATTTACGATAAACAATCCAGTGTTTACTATTTGTCATTATGTGTCACTGGGTAACGCTCCGGACTTGAAATCCTGAGGTCAGGGGTTCGAGTCCTGGTGTTGCTGATTCTTTGGTTTGGGACGGGGTCAATATTGTGACCCTTTAAACTCAGCCAGAGTCGACCCAGCTCTAATAGGTATCTGGAGAAATCTGTGGAAAAAACACAGGAAGCGTCGGATGATTTTCCCCCAACCACGCATTGATCTCCCGGCCGAAGGCATTGAATCAGGAGGTCGGTATCTGCGCAATGGAGACCATTGGTCACCTTGGGAAAAAGTTTTTTTTTAAAGTTCCTCTAGGATCTGTTTCAACTCTTATTTTTTTTTCATATCAGAGCATATCAATTATCTAACTCCGACCGTTTCCAATCTCTGTTTTTTATGGAACTTGGTGTTAACCAAGTGACATATAGCAATCACAAATTCTGTCGGTCTGTCGGTCCCGGTTATGCTACTTTAGGCACTTCCAGTTAAGCTCGGACGATGAAATTTGGCATGTATATCAGGGACCAGACCAGATTAAATTAGAAATAGTCTTTTCCCCAATTTGACCATCTGAGGGGGTGGAGGGGGGTCCGTTAATTCGGAAAAATAGAAAAATAGAAGTATTTTTAACTTACGAACGGTTGATCAGATCTTAATAAAATTTGATGTTTTGAAGGATATCGTGTCTCGAAATGTTATTTTAAATCCCGACCGGATCTGGTGACATTGGGGGGGGGAGCTGGGAGGGGGAAACCTAAAATCTTGGAAAACATTTAGAGTGGAGGGATCGGGATGAAACTTGGTGGGAAAAATAAGCACAAGTCGTAGATACATGATTGACATAACCGGAACGGATCCTCTCTCTTTGGGGTAGTTGCGGGGGGGGGGGGTTAATTCTGAAAAATTAGAAAAAATGAGGTATTTTTAACTTAAGAACGGTTGATCGAATCTCAATGAAATTTGATATGTAGAAGGATATTGTGTCTAAGAACTCTCATTTTGAATCCCGAACAGATCTGGTTACATTGGGGGGGGACAGTTGGGAGGGGGAAACCTAAAACTTGAAAAACATTTAGAGCGGAGTGATCGGGATGAAACTTGGTGGGAAAAATAAACACAAGTACTTGATACATGATTGACATAGCCGGAACGGATCTGCTCTCTTTGGGGTAGTTGGGAGGGGTCTTAATTCTGAAAAATTAGAAAAAATGAGGTATTTTTAACTATCGAACAGTTGATTGGATCTCAATCAAATTTGATATTTAGAAGGATATCGTGACTCAGAGCTCTTTTTTTAAATCCCGACCGGATCTTGTGACATTGGGGGGGGGAGTTGGGAGGGAAAACCTAAAACTTGGAAAACACTTAGAGTGGAGGGATCGGGATGAAACTTGGTGGGAAAAATAAGCACAAGTCCTAGATACATGACTGACTTAACCGGAACGGATCCGCTCTCTTTGGTGGAGTTGGGGGGGGGGGGGTAATTTTGAAAATTGAGGTATTTGTATGTTACGAACGGGTGACCAGATCTTAATGAAATTTGATATTTAGAAGGATCTTGCATCTTAAAGCTCTAATTTTAAATTCCGACCAGATCCTCTGACGTTGGGGGGAGTTGGTGGGGGAAACCGGAATTCTTGGGAAAAGTGAAAATTAGGGTATTTTTATTTTACGAATAGGTGATCGAATCTTAATGAAATTTGATATTTAGAAGGAATTCATGTCTCAGAGCTCTTATTTGGGGGGAGTTGGAGGAGGAAATCTTGGAAAACACTAGGAGTGGGGGAATCGGGATGAAGCTTGGTGGATAGAATGAGCAAATGTCCTTGATACTTGATTGACGGAACCATACTGGATTCGCTTTCTTTGGGGGAGTTGGGGGAAGGGTTTAGTGATTTGGCGAGTTTGGTGCTTCTGGACGTGCTAGGACGATAAAAATTTATAGGCGTGTCAGGGAGCTACACAATTTGACTTGATAAAGTCTTTTTCCCAGATTCGACCATCTGGGGGGCTAAAGGGAGAGGAAAAATTAGAAAAAATTATGTATTTATAACATACGAGTGGGTGATCGGATCTTAATGAATTTTAATATTTAGAAGGACATCGTGATTCAGATCTCTCATTAATTTCCTGACCGGCATTAAGCCTCTTATTTTCTTTTTAAATCGTTCTATTGATTCAAAATCTATTATTCATCAATCCCAACATCCAGACAAAGAACTTTTTTTGAAATATGTTTTTTCCAAAGGTCATTTATATAAAATAAAAATAGTAATGGCCCCAATACTGATCCCTGGGGGACTCCAATATTATCAATAACAATATGGCATGAAAGGTGCCCATTTATTTCTATATGATTTTTTAATAAAAAAAAAAATCAATAGTAGTACCAACACTTTAAAACCGACTGCTTACACATTGTTGGCGCTTAAGTATCGGCACCCTACCGACCACTAAAGCGTTAGTAATTCTTGCAGGTGACAGCTGTTACGCTATTTCTGACTCCAAACTACATTAATTATTTCTGTTTAGTTTATTGAAACTGAAACTACATTCATTAGCCATATGTATTTCAATTATTTTGAGGTAAATCAAGTTTTCTCAAAATTAAAAATTATTCAACATGTTTTCATAAGTTTCGTCTGTTCTCTATAATTTTTCATCTGTCTTTATCAAAAAACTATCATTAAATTGATTAATGACTTTGTACCAAAAATTTCAGAAATTGAACAAATTAGCGCCATTCCATTTAAGAAACTTGAGTGATCCTACGGCAATAAAAAGTATGGTTTTATAATACTGATTGAATTTTATGTCCAAACCAGATTATAGGATTTTGATTATATGATGCCTATGCATATTCTGACTATAATACCGCACAGTTTTATGCACCCTTATCGTTATCAGGTTAGACTATTCTGATTGTATCATAAGCAGCGCAAGGGATATATCTGTTACGTCATTTTAATAAAATTAGTGGTAGAAAACAAATAATGCCTTTTGGTTTATTCAACATTCCTCTTAACATGCCCTGACAGCTTAAACTTTATATCCTAGGCTATTTCTGGACAATTGAAAGTTCGCCTTTTTGATAACCTGAAGGGACAGTGTGTGTTTTGATTTTGTTCAACATCTCCTTATACATTCCCTATAAGTTTGATGTTCATACCCTTAGTCTCAGTAGTAGTAGTCATAGTAGAAGTAGAAGTATGCACAGAGTGTCTTTTGGTTTGTTGCACATCCCTTTGAACACTCTGGAAAGTTTCAACTTAATACTCTAAGCTGCTCCTGAGAAATTGCTCATACATATATTCCCTGAAAGTTTCACATTAAGACTCCCATCAGTTCAAAAGTCCTCGGAGATTTTATTTTACATTGGCTAATAGTAATAGCAGACCATAAAATGTATCCTAATTTTCATTATCAGATTACTTCATAAATTCTCTCCCAGGTTACGCTTCCTTCCATACGAAGAGCGGATTAGAAAGCTTGAAATCCCAACCCTCGCCTATAGATTCCATCGTGGTGATCTTATTGAAATGTATAAGCCCTGCAATGGAGCCTATGATAACGTACCAGCCCAGAGAATCGTGCAGTTCAATAAAAATCATCTCCGAGGACGTCAGTACAAAGTGAGTACGGAACACTTTTACAAGGACATGGGCCGATGGACTTTCGGCAACCGAGTGGTTCAGCATTGGAACAACTTACCAGAAAGAGTAATCTGCTCCACAAACCTACTGACATTCAAGAAGGAAGTTGATGAATATTACTCAAGTGACATTTTCTCATTGTGCAAATTTAGAAGAAATGCAAATTAAGATTTTTGTTTTTTATAGGCTTAACGGCCTATCATCAAATTTGCGAATATATTTATTTTATTTATTTATATTCATGATCTACTAGAACACCTAGAAAGTCCTGAGGCAATTGCTGAAATAATCATTTCTGATTTCGGGAAAGCTATCGATGTGCTTGATCATGAGACTGTCATCAACGAAGTTTGTGCCCTGGAAGTCTCGCTGATTCTTTTATGTACCATCACAAGTTTCCTTTCTGGTCGTCAACAGTACGCAGAACTCGAAAACGGGGAAACATCCAACTTCCAAAACATCACGCGTGGAGCGGTCCAAGGAAGCAAGTTAGGTCCCATCTTATTTGTGATAGTCATCAACCGACTGATGAAGCAAAACAAACAATGGTATAAATCTGCAGATGATCTTTCGTTATGTCTGCTGCACTTCCTGTTACAGACACCCAGTCAACTCATACTCCTGGTCGCAGAGCATCAACATCAAGCTGATCAAGGGAAGCTTCAGCTAAGCCTCAACAAAAGCTGTGCAATGAGTGTCAACTTCCTGAAGAAGAAGAAGAGCATAGACGAATCAGCAGCTCTCTAAACAAAGAAATCAGTAAAAATACTTGGCATCACATTAAGTGACGATCTCTCGTTCAGAGATCACATAAAAAAAAAAAAGGAGAAATATCTCCACAAACGTCCTCGTTTGTGGACGTCCCAGTCCATTCCCGTTGTTGTATAACAAGGAGATGATAACAAGGTATTTCTCAAAATTATAAGTATGTATGATTTCTTTTGGTTTGAACTGCAAGTGTTGGGTGCAAGGATGTTCACCCAGAGTAGCTGAAGAGGTGTGAAAGCATTTTTCATTGCATGAAAAAAGGTTTGAACCCCTCTCCATCCCCAAAATTTTTGCCTGACTCCGAAAATCGTAATAAAATGTATATAAACACATTTTTGATACTTTTTTGAAAGTTTTTATAAAGCTATTTTATATCAGTGTCAAACCAAGCCTACATGAAGTAATTACTCCTACCTTTTAGTCCTAGCTTGTTTTTTTCTCTGTACTTCCTTTTGTAGGGGACCAATCTATGATTTTTTACCAACTCCACATCTCAATTTTTTTTTCTCCAACAATCATCTTACTTTGAGATCACATCAGCAAAAGCAACTGGTCTTCTGATATTTGGAATGACAGAGCAACTTCTTCTTTCGTGCTATAAAACTTATGTCATTCCTGTAATAATATACGGCTGTCCTATCTGGTATCCGTTGCTTACAGAGAAACACAGAATCCAACTGGAAACAACTTAGAAGGGACCCTGCAAAATAATTTTTGGGCCAAATAACGAAAACTTGAGTGAACTCAAGCTCCCAACCCTGGACGAAAGGAGGTATAAAATGCTGATGAAGTTTGGAGCTGATATCCTGAAGTGACAACTTTACGGAAACTGAATAGAATCCATTCCATTTTTTCTGTTGTGTTTTGCATTTTGAAGGTTAAGTTGGTCCTTCCAGAGTTTTGCCTTCCCCGTGCTGAAGGATTGTAAACAGAAATGAAGACTATCCGTATACAATTTTATAACTAGAATTTCTGTTTTTTAAATTATTTTGAAAAAGTACCATTTAGGAGCCCTTTGGTGTGGTCAACTGCTCTTACAAAACTGAGAAAATAGTGTAATATAAACATATTACAAGCCTGAAGTTAGGGAGTGGAAGGAAACTTGAAGGGAAAAGCTAAAACCCGGCAAATTAAGCGAGAATTAGAAATGAAAACGGAACGATAATCGTAAACATCATTTGAGGTTTTTTTTAGTGAGTGGAATCAAATTTTACCCCCAATTTTTCAGTTTTCCTTTCAGTTTAGCCAAAATTTCAGAAGCTGTAAAAGTTAGTGAATTTGGCAATTTTATTAATATTTATGAGAATTACTTATAGTTCTTGGTTCTATATGTTTCAGGCAGATGGAATTCTCATTGTCCCTGAACAAGGACCTACGCCGGAACAGGTGGGGGGGGGGGGGTCAATTCTTATTTAAATTTTCACTTTCTTTAATTCTTGCTTCCCCCCCCCCCAAAAAAAAAAATAATAATAATAATGCGTACGCCTCTGATCCGGAATAAAAGTATGCTATCTTTTTAGTAACTAAAGAAAAATAAATTATGAAAAACCAAGGATTGTTATATATATATATATTTGTATATATATATATATATATATATATATATATATATATATATATATATATATATATATATATATATATATATATATAAATATATATATATATATATTTATATATATATATATATATATATATATATATATATATATATATATATATATATCTTGGACCTACAAATATGTTAACTAATTGTTGGTCCCTGATATTTCCAGCTGGTGAAGCTAACAAGTTGGTTTCAAGCTATTTTTCATAGCTTAAAGTGGATAATAGAGCCTATAATATGGATAGTTTTATAAATCTTTTTGAATTAAGAAAATGTTGTAAATCTTTTGAATTAAGAAGATGCTGTAAACAGGGGCGTGATTTGCTATGGGGCAGGGACAAACTGCCCCTCCCAGACCTCTGCCCCCGGACCCTAGTAACCCTCCCCCCCAGGTGAAATTTAGTTTTAAAAAAAATATTGTCAAAACTAAGATCAACCTGCTTAATGCAAGCATTCACAAAAACGGGTGAGTTTTCTTTGGTATATCTTTAACTTTATGGTTCTATATGACTCATTTTTAATGTTTCACAGTCATTTTTACTTTATTTGGGAAAATTCGCTCAAACTTTATCTTCTCCCCCCAGGATTCTGGCGAAATTACGCCACTGGTTGTAAATCTTGTTGAGTGCGAACAGAAATGCGAAAGACAGTTTGTCCGAGAAGCAACTATTTATATATTACGTTTTTATTATATTTTATATATTAGAATATATTTATTTATATTTTATTGTAGTTGAAACTGATCTTTGTTTCGTTTTTAGTGCATTTGGTGTCCTCTCGCAAATCGCTGCTCTGATGGTATTGATAGAAAACGACAGGATTGGCTTATTAAAGGCTGTGATTCAAATCATTTGGGCACCGTTGAAAAATGTAATGAATATGAGAAACTGATGTAAGAATCTTACTTTTTTGAAGTTTACCAATTTCAATGAATGCCGAATGAACGAAAAAAAGAAACGATTAATACTTAGGTCTAATTAGGTTCTTTCACTTGTCAATTTCTTGTCTTTTCTCTTTCTCCCTCCTTTTATATTAGTTTTTATTATCATTTTCGCCTTTTTGCTTCTTTTCTTTATATGTATATATGTTACGGTGAAAGACCGAAATGTGGTTTATGTCGACATTCACTGGTGAATGTCCGAAATTAGTTTTTCTCTGCTTGGATTCAGTCGGCTTTGCCAGTCAACTTTTACAGTTTTATACAAGGTTTGATTGTGACAGGTTAGGTTAGGTTGAGTTAGGTTTTGAACCCATTGCTGTGATTTGTAACCTAATTTAACCTAACTCTACCTAACTTTAATTTTTACCATCAAACCTTGTACAAGACTGACGATTCATTCGATGGGAAATCAAAAGTTCTCTCAAATGTGGTCAGGGCAACGAGCCCCCCCCCCCCCCCCTCGCCTTTTGACCCCAAAAAGATCCAGTCATAATTTGTCCAAGGGATAAGGGCCGTAAGTTATGCAAGCAGCCTAATGTCAACGTATAAGATTCTTGTGGAAGGGGTGTTCGTATACTCTATGGAGGAGAATCGTTCAATTTGAAAGCGTAATCTCTAGTT
This sequence comes from Artemia franciscana, assembly GCF_032884065.1. Lineage (NCBI taxonomy): Eukaryota > Metazoa > Arthropoda > Branchiopoda > Anostraca > Artemiidae > Artemia > Artemia franciscana. The sequence goes on along the minus strand of NC_088881.1, from coordinate 3,674,837 downwards.
ACTTTTTAAAAAGTCGAAAGTGACTGGAGGGTAATCCACCTCCTCCCCGTGCCTTTTTTCGCAAATACATCCGATCAAAGCTTTGAAAAAGCCGTTTTGTTCACAATAGTCCGAAGGTCAAATAGCAATGCTTCTTGAGTAGAACCCTCCCACCAGCCCCCGAACAAGAGCTGTAAGCTATTCAAGTTGCTCATTGTTAACATATAAGGTTTTTACTGAAGGGGTGACCGTGTTTACTTAGGAGGAGGCTTATTTGATTGGAAATGGAAAGTTTTTTGCCCTTTTTCAAGAGTCAAAACTGGTCGGAGGGCAACCAGCCCTCCCCAACGCCCCTTTTTCCCAAATATATCTGATCAAAATTTTGATATATTTATTTTTTTCAAACCAGATCAAAGGTCAAATAACTTTGCCTTCAGGGTTTGCATCCCCCAGCCTCCGTGACAAGGGCTATAAGTTATGCAAGATACCCATTGTTAACATATAAGGACTTTTATTGGAAAATAGGGCATGTTTGATCCTGGGTCTTCAAATAGGCTTAGGATTTTAAAGTGAAACTTTAAGGAAGTGTTGATAGGGATGCTGAAGACAGACAAAACACACTATGTACTTACTGGTTATGAAATAGGGAATATCTTCAATTAGATAGAACTATTTTGGGTATTAAATTGAAACTTTCAAGGTATGTTGAGATGTTGAAGAGAAATTAGAGGGAAGCCAGTATCCCTGTCCTTTTTAGACGTCCCTCTGCTGAGCACTGGTTGAAATTTTGGAAATTGTCATTTCGTTCGAATTAGTCAAACGGTCTAATGGCTATAGTTCCATGAACGTCATGCACCCCCATTGACTCATGGAGAGGATTGTAAATTCTGTAATTTGCCCATTTGCAGGATTTATCATCAGAGATAGAGGAAATATTTATTCTGAATCTATCCAAAAAGGCTAAGGGCATTAAGGTGAAACTTTGGAGCATGTTGAGGGGTATCTTATACTAAATCAAAAGGCAATTTATGCATCAAGTTTATCAAAAAGGAGGTCATGTATTATCTTAAGACCGGCTGAGCGAATTAAGTTAAAACTTTTAGGACATGTTGAGAGAGATTTTGAAACATATTTGGAGGGCCGCCAGCCCCTAGTCTGCCCTTTTTGTTGCCCCCCTTCAAAAACATTTGGCCAAAACTTAGAAATAGATATCTTGTTCAAAATAGTCAGAAGCTCAAGCAACTATGCGTGTGAGGGTGTCGAAACTCCTCACAGCTTTGAAGAGAGAAGCTGAACACAATAAAAAGCACTCTGTGTGCTCGTTGGGATGTTTAAGAGATATCGGTGGGCAACCAGCTCCTCTTGCCCTTTTTAGATCCTCCTTTCCTTCATCTTTTCTTTCCTTCACAATAAAAAAAAACACTGTGTGTGCTCGTTGGGCTGCTTCAGAGCTAAAGCTGGGTAATCAGCTCCTCTTGCCCTTTTTAGATGCATCTTTCCTTCATCTGTCCTTTCCTTCACATAAAAAAAAACACTCTGTGTGTGCTCGTTTGGATGTTTAAGAGCTATTGGTGGGGAACCAGCTCCTCTTGGACTTTTTAGATGCTCCTTTCCTTCACAATAAAAAAAAACACTGTGTGTGTGCTCGTTGGGATATTTAAGAATTATCGGTGGGCAACCACCTCTTCTTGCCCTTTTCAGATGCACCTTTCCTTCATCTTTCCTTTCCTTCACAATAAAAAACACTGTGTGTGTAATCGTTGGGATGTTTAAGAGCAATCGATGGGCAACCAGCCTCTCTTGCCCTTTTTAGATGCTCCTTTCCTTCATATTTCCTTTCCTTTGTAAGAAAATAACACTGTGTATGCTCGTTGGGATGTTTTAAGAGCTATCGGTGGGCAACCAGCTCCTCTTGCCTTTTTTAGATGCACCTTTCCTTCATCTGTCCTTTCCTTCACAATAAAAAACACTGTGTGTGCTCGTTGGGATGTTTAAGAGCTATCGGTGGGTAACCAGCTCCTCTTGCCCTTTTTAGATGCACCTTTCCTTCATCTGTCCTTTCCTTCACAATAAAAAAAACACTGTGTGTGTGCTCGTTGGGATATTTAAGAATTATCGGTGGGCAACCACCTCTTCTTGCCCTTTTCAGATGCACCTTTCCTTCATCTTTCCTTTCCTTCACAATAAAAAACACTGTGTGTGTAATCGTTGGGATGTTTAAGAGCAATCGATGGGCAACCAGCCTCTCTTGCCCTTTTTAGATGCTCCTTTCCTTCACAATAAAAAAAAACACTGTGTGTGTGCTCGTTGGGATATTTAAGAATTATCGGTGGGCAACCACCTCTTCTTGCCCTTTTCAGATGCACCTTTCCTTCATCTTTCCTTTCCTTCACAATAAAAAACACTGTGTGTGTAATCGTTGGGATGTTTAAGAGCAATCGATGGGCAACCAGCCTCTCTTGCCCTTTTTAGATGCTCCTTTCCTTCATATTTCCTTTCCTTTGTAAGAAAATAACACTGTGTATGCTCGTTGGGATGTTTTAAGAGCTATCGGTGGGCAACCAGCTCCTCTTGCCTTTTTTAGATGCACCTTTCCTTCATCTGTCCTTTCCTTCACAATAAAAAACACTGTGTGTGCTCGTTGGGATGTTTAAGAGCTATCGGTGGGTAACCAGCTCCTCTTGCCCTTTTTAGATGCACCTTTCCTTCATCTGTCCTTTCCTTCACAATAAAAAAAACACTGTGTGTGTGCTCGTTGAGATGTTTAAGAGCTATCGGTGGGCAACCAGCTCCTCTTGCCCTTTTTATATGCTCCTTTCCTTCGTCACTGATAAAATTTTGAAAAGACGACTTTATTCAAAACATTCAAAAAATCTAATAACTATGTCTCTAATAGCCCCAGGGCAATGATTGTAAATCATGCAATTTGACCTTTATTACATGTAGGATTAATCATTAGGAAAAGGAGGAATTTTGATTTTAGGTGTGGTCAAAAAGACTGAGGCTATTACGGTGAAACTTCCAGGTGTGTTGAGGGACATTTCAAAATAAATCTAAAGATACTCTGTATATCCTGTTGATGAAAAGGGTGTATTTGTGATATCACACGAACAGCTGAGGGTATTAAGATTAAACTTTTAGGGTATGTTGAAGAGGATGTTAAAAAGGCATCGGAGGGCAACCAGTCCCCCTCATATTCCGTTTTTAGCTGCCCTCCCTCCACAAATATCTGATGAGCATTTTGGAATAGCCATTTTGTTCAAAATAGTCGGAAAGTCAAATAACTATACCTTTTGGGATGACGTGGGCCCAACCCCCGACAGCCCCTGGGGGATATGTTGCAAGTTGTATGTTGCCCACTATTTACATACATGGCTGGCTATTGGGAAAGGGAGACATGTTCGATCCTGAATCTCGAAAATGGCTAAGAATATTTAGGTAAAACTTTTAGAAAATGTTGAGGGGGATATCAACCAAAATCGAAGCAAACTATATGCAGAAGGTTGTCAAAATGGCACAACAGCTATGTCTAAGGACGGCTAAGGGTACTAAATTGAAATTTAAAGGCATGTTTAGAGGGATGTCAAAAAAGAAATGAAGGGCACACACCCACTCTTGCCTCTTTAGATGCTCCTCTTAATGCTGACAGAGATCTTACAAAGCCATTTTATTCAGAATAATCACAAGATCTAATAGCCATGCCTCTGAGGATATCATGCCTCCACTGCCCCCGGCGCAGGGCATATAAATTATGGTATCTGTCAATTTTTTTTTTAACGCAGGATTTACCATTGCGAAAAGAAGAGATGTTTAATGCTGGCTCTGTCCAAAAAGGCTAAGGGTATTGGGGCAAAATTAGGGAAATATTGAGTAGCTAAATAAAAAGAAACTGTTTTTCCCTTTCCACCACCCCTATCTGTAAATGTCTAAGGCCTCTTGCTTCATTTGCGCTGTACTGAAAACGAATTATATCGCAGATATTTTCTTTTGTATTTACAACATTGAAAATACAAATAGAAAATTACAGTGAAACAAATCTCGAATTCCTGAGCTTTCAGCTATTAATATCATTTTATGTTAAATATTCAGTTTCATTTTATTAATTCTTTCCAAGGACTGTTTAAGAAATATATAGTTCTCAGTAAAACGCAAATGATGCAGCAGGCTCTAGGGTTTTACAGTTAGAGGAGGGGGAAGGGGACAGTTGCCAAACTCTTATTTGTAGTGATTTTTGTTCGTTTTAAGTTTCATTTGTTTTTAGTACCTGTTGTATATTTGTTTGGTATGATTGTTTATTTAATTTCTGTTTGTTTTGGGTTTTACATACTGTTCAATAGTAACTATTAATCGTTTTGAGTTTGAAAAAATACAGGAATTTGTTTCTGCTGGTCTTAAAATTAATGTGGCTTTTTACTTTTCTATGATTAACTCTTTTTACAGAGTACTTTTCAGTATTTTTAGGAATAATGGCATTTGACTCCTTGGTAATTACAATATTTAAAAAAGTTTCTTATTTTGTTTTAATATTTATTGTATTTGGATTTTAGTATTTTGCATGTTTTTGTATTTCATTTGTCTGAAATTAATTTTCTAAGATCAAGGCTCATGTTGGATAGATACCCATAGCAGGGCGTTTCTAGCTTTACTTACCAGTTCTGGGCAATGGCGGATGTGAACCATAACGTTGTTAAGTAATTCATTCCCTCGGCGAGCAGAATTTTGAAAAATACAATGAAATTCTATTTATATAGTTATTATCTTATATATTCTTCTTGTTTTTCCTTTTTAAATATTTAGTAATGCCGATGTATAAACCCAGAAATTCCAGAAATTCTGGCAGGTTGGATCAGACTCAGACCCTGGGCCCTTGGAATTAAACTAAAACTCATGGTAAAATTTGCAGTTTTCAACATGATTTAGCTTTGAAGAAAGTAAACATATCACTTGATGCCTTTTCTTTTTCTCTTTTATAGTTCAGCAGTCATTTCTTGGGGGAATTCCATTTTGACCCTTAATGGGGGCTCAAAAGGTAAAACAGCCCATATTAACCAAAACTTATGAAACACGTTAAAAAAAAATGGCTAGTGAGAAAAAATTGTCATTTTTAGCTGGTTCAGGACTTGTAATTATTATGTTCCTTAGTCTTAAAAGTAGAATGTAAATGTTGAAAATCACGCCAAGCAAATATAACGTCATTTTTAGGGGTTTCTAGCTCTTTTTGAAAATTCCGGCAAATTTGTTTCAAAATAATATTTTACTCTTTGTGCTAAAGAGAATAATAATTACTATTCCTGAAGCATTTGTAGCTGATTCAGGACAGGTAACTATTATTCTCCTTAGTCTTAATAGTAAAATATTATTTTGTTTACTATACCATCAGATGGCCTCGTAGATATATGGATCATAAGAATTCATCTACTTTGCGTAAATTGAGATATTCCATATGAATAAAATATGTAAATTCATTTATTCTAGGAAATATAACAGTCTTACATCCACAACTACAACCACCACCTCTACAACTACGAGAACTACGACTACTACACCACTCCCTACTACAGAAGAGCTACTAATAGTAAGTGAAGCTCTGGCTCCCCAAAATAACGATTGGGATAGGTTCCCAGAAAAGACCTTTTTAGATGATCATGAAGAAAAAAGTGAGTCCTAAATCTTTTCTTCTGTCACTGTTTCATGTTTAGATGCTCCATGTCAATCGGTGGTGTCCACCAATGATGATTACAGTATGTCACAGTCTATATGTGCGTACCACTATCAGTGTAGTCACGGTGAAGCCACGGTGGCCACTTTGTATGGCGTATCCAACGTTCTATCATCTGAAGAATTTAATAAAAATTATTTTAAAAAAAAATTATTTTTTTTATAATAAATATTTTAAAACGTTAAAAATTTTAACGTTCTATCATCTTGGTCTAAAAAGTTTTTGAGACCAGTAGATAGAAGTATGAAAAGAAGATATAAAAAATTATTTTGAACCCGCTTTGATTTGAGGGGAACAATTATAATATAACCAATGTGGTTAAAAGAGTAAATTGCGATTCGAATAAAACGAGATTATAATGAGTTCAAGGTGAGATTATAATAGGATTACCGAGGAGAGTTTTAGAGCTGTAATGTATACTAATACATTTTGGTTTTCTCCTTTTTGAGTTAAATGAGTCCTGAGGCCACACAGGTTGAACAAGGCAATATGAAAAAACGCTTGACCCTGAAAAATGAAACGAGATAATTCACAGCCAATAAAAAAAAGTAAAAAGATAACCATTATGTTTAAGAAAGAAAATCGAGTTTCTAAATAAAGTAGGACTATAGTGAGGCCATGGTGAAGCTTTAATGGGGTTTCCAAAGAGATTTTTTAGAGTAATGAAGTCTGTATTTTGGTTTTGCTTATGTTTAAAAAAGAAAATCGAGTTTCTAAATAAAACGAGACTGTAGTGAGGCCAAGGTGAAGGTACAATGGGATTTCTAAACAGATTTTAGAGTAATGAAGGCTGCATAGTTTGCATTTTGGTTTTTGCTTAGTTCTGAGGCCACATTACTTAAAATGTCAATACGAAAAAATGTTGGGCTGTGAAAAACGAAACGAGATAATTCACAGCCAGTAAAAAAAAGTCGCCATCTTACTGTTCACTTTAGAGGGTGACTTCAATTTGATATTTTGGAGGTTTGTCTTTTTGTTTGGTTTTGTGAAATTCATAAGTATTTCATTTTTTTTGCTAAGAGTAGAGCAACTTTTTATTTACAGCAAGACATAAACACTCTTAATAGATGAAAATGCAAATGCCTTATGGCCTACTTAAGCGCATTGCCTGTTACAAAGAAACGAAAAAATCGTCATACAGATTCCATTTTCATTAATTTATAAGGTTAAATCTTTACAAAATAAAGCAAGAGAAATAATAATAACCTGACAGTTCTTGTACTTAAAATGAAACAAGAAAACTAGAATAACCTGACACTACTTCTTCCTAAAATGAAACAAGAGAAACAATAACAACCTGACTCGACTTCTCCTGAAAACGAAACAAGAAAAACAGTAACAACCTGACCCTACTTCTTCTTAAAATGAAACAAGAAAAGCAATAACAACCTGGCCCTACTTCTCCTTAAAATGAAACAAGAAAAACAATAACAACCTGACCCTGGTTCTCCTTAAAATGAAACAAGAAAAACAATAACAACCTAACCCTACTTCTCCCTAAAATGAAACAAGAAAAACAATAACAACCTGACACTACTTCTTCCTAAAATGAAACAAGAGAAACAATTACAACCTGACACTACTTCTTCCTAAAATGGAATAAGAACAATAATAACAAGAGTTCCATGTGACGAAGGCTAAAATCAACCCTTGGCGTTGGTCGCAATTGAGATGAAAAATGTGATCTATGGATGTGGGATGATTATGAATCGCAGTTGAGATGAAAAATATGATCTATGGATGTGGGATGATTATGAAATTGTGATTTTTGTTGTAAAAAAGGCACAAAATCTCGGTGGAAGTTGATCAAAAACAAAATCATGATAAATACGGGAATAGAAATCAGATGGATCTGAAGGATCAAAAATATACCAGAAGACCTTATAGGTGTCTTACTGAGGCTGAAAAATCAATATTTAAGAGGCTCCTAAGTGCTTAATTTTGCAAAATTTGTAGTGATTTGTAAATAGAAGCAAACGTATATGCCCAAATGAACAAGAGAAAAATTAACTGTCTTCAAAATATTATGAGGAAAATGATAGCGGAACCATGAAAGAATCCCAATGTTTTTGATATCTTCAGTGACAAGATTTTAATGTGTTCTTTGAAAGATAAACTTTCATCTAGAAAAATTCCAAGATACTTAAATTGGCGAACACGTTCGAGTTCAATATTCTTATAAAAAACAGAAAAGAGAAAGAACTGCTTTGAACAATGCCTGTACGTAGAAACAACATATACGTATTCACTCAGCATAAGGATAGCTGTGTGAAGGCATTGACCAAAATATGTTTCTCTTTTTTTCATAGACTATGAATCGTCCCGTTGTTTCTATTGTCCTTTTTGGGCTGCAGTTCCAAAATCATTTGGCACAAAAAAACTAAATAAAAGATAACGCTGTTTCATAGCTATGAAGCACAACTATAACGTCAATAATGTATCCCGTTTGTAATTTTTTGAGTTGACCTGTGTTCTACCTTCTGGTGTAAGCGTTAAGACTAATCTTATGATTAGTATGACAAATAAGATGACCGATATTTAAACCAATGTGACCAATAATATGGCCAGGCAAAAAAACTAATCATAGTGAAGATTTAGGGCATCATTTTTTGAGCTTCGTAAAGATGGGAGCTTGGAATAGTAATTTTGCTGTCTGTTTGATAAATCTGTCAATTCACAAAGTTATTCCTAACCTCTGCTTCTGTAGCTCAAGTTTGACAATAATTCAAGAAATTTATATATCAACCATAAATTTAGATAATGGATTAGATGTAATAGATTAACAAGCATGACTATGGTGTTATTCAAGGATTAATTTTATTAATTCTAAACCCCGTTTTTACCATCGAATCCTCCAAATAATCTTAGGTGAAGCGTTCCATTTTTATTTGGTTTTTCATTTTTTTCTATTTTCTAGATGAATACCCCCCCCCCCCCCGGGGAAGCATATGAGGATGCGTAAACAGTTAATCCTGATAGGCACATTTTGTACTATGGTTCTGCTCCCCGTACTATATACTATGTACTATTGTGCTAAACCCCGTTTATGATATCGAATATGCCAAATTACTTTAGAATGAGCGTTTCATTCATGTTTATTTTCTAATTTGTTTCTATTTTTTAGATGAATATTCGACAGGAGAAGAATATGAGGATGCATACACAGTTGATCCTGATAGGCACATGAAATCTTTTAATGGAACTGATATTGGAATTACTAACCCAACTGAGGTAATTCTGCTTTTGATCCCGTTTTCGCAAAGCATTGCGTTCAATTGAAGTTGTGGGCGCAAAGAATATAATGAAAAGAGAAATCACCAATGCAGCAGCACAAACACATTAAAAAAAAGACAGAAGGAGAAAAGGAAGACTGTTTCCCTACATTAGTGAATACTTTGTACAAATAAAATTCATAATTAAATAAAAGTAATCATAAATGATATAAAATAAAGAATACTATAATACATACTGCTATATAATGGATCTACAGAATATTTACACCATTGATTTATTCGGCTCTGCATCTGGTTTTCTCTGTTTTGTTGCTGTCTACTTCAAAAGATTATTTTTTTTCTGTTTTACATTGAACTTTTTTGCTTCATTCTCTTTTTTTTAAGTGTCACGGACGGCTTGACGGAAAGCCTTGCCGAAAGATATGCTTTGTCTTTTCATCTTAATTCTTCTCAACCGGGTGAAAATCACATTCGTTTTTTGGTCTCTTAATACTTTTTATGTTTCAATGATACTTGGTATTTACCATGTGATATATAGCGATCGCAATTTCTGTCAGTATGTCGGTCCCAGTTTTGCTAGTTTGGACACTTCAAGATAAGTTAGGACGATGAAATTTGGCAGGTATATCAGGGACCAGACCAGATTACTTATAAATAGTCATTTCTCCGATAAGACCATCTGGGGGGGGGGAGTGGGGGATGGCTAATTCGGAAAAATTAGAATAAATGAGGTAATTTTAACTTAAGATCGGTTGTGATGAAACTTAGTCGGAAAAATATTAAATAAACTTGGGTTAATTCGGAAAAATTAGAAAAAAATAGGTATTTTTAACTTATGAATGAGTAATTGGATCTTAATGAAATTTGACATTTAGAAGGACCTCATAATTCAGACTTCTTAATTTAAATCCTGAACGGATCCAGTATCATTGGGGGTATTTGGAGGAGGAGAACTGGAAATCCTGGAAAACACTTAGAGTGGAGAGATCGGGATGAATCTTGGTGGGAATTATAAGCACAAATCCTAGATACGTGATTGATATAACCGAACCAGATCCACTATCTTTGTGGGGAGTTGGGGGGGGGAGCTTTTTCGGTAATTTGGAAAAATTAGAAAAAATGAGGTATTTTTAACTTACAAAAGGGTGACTGGATCTTTATGAAATTTGATATTTAGAACGACCTCGTGTTTCAGAGATCTTATTTTAAATCCTCACCGGATCCGATGACACAGAGGGGAGTTGGAGCTGGAAACCGGAAATCTTGGAAAACGCTTAGAATGGAGAGCTTGGGATGAAACTTGGTGGGAAGAGTAGCACAATTCCTAGATACGTGATTGACATATCCGGATCTGTTCTCTTTGGGGGAGTTGGGGGGTACCTGATTTGGTTGTTTAACAAATTAAAAAAATTAGGTATTTTTAACTTACGAAAGGGTAGTTGGATCCTAATGAAATTTGACTTGGAAAACGATTAGAGTGGAAAGATCGGGATGAAGCTTGGTGAGAAAAATAAATACGAGTCCTAGATACGTGATTGACATAACTGTAACAGATCCTCTTTGGGGGAGTTGGGGAGAGGGTTAATTTGGAAAAATTAGAAAAATTTAGGTATTTTTAACTTACGAACGAGTGACCGGATCTTAATTAAATTCGACATTTAGAAGGAACTTGTATATCAGAGCTCTTATTTTAAGTCCTGACCGGATCTGGTGATATCAGGGGGAGTTGGAAGGGGAAACCGGAAATCCTGGAAAACGCGTAGAGTGGAGAGATCGTGATGATACTTGGTGGGAAGAATAAGCACAAGTCCTAGATACGTGATTGACGTAACCAGACCAGGTTGGCTCTCTTTGGGAGAGCTGGAGGGAGGGTTAACTTGGAAAAATTAGAAAAATTAGGTATTTTTAACTTTCGAATGGGTGCTCAGATTTTAATGAAAATTTATATTTAGAAGGACCTATTTAAATGATATTTAAAATTTATATTTGGATTTGAAGGACGATTAGTTTGGAAAAATTAAAAAAAATGAGGTATTTTAACTTACGAACTGATTATCGGATCTCAATTAAATTTGATATTTAGAATATCACCTCAATACTCAATACCAATACCCCCCCCCCCCTCAATATCACCTCAATACGGTCTAAACGCTCAAGTTTGACTTTTTGTTCCAATTATTTAAGAATAACTATTAGAATGATAAGTTTTTTTTTAAAGTTCTATAAAAAAAAAAAACTGTTGCGTAATGAGTGAGGTATTGACGAGGGGGTAACCTTCTCAGCTGCGTAATAATTTCTTATTGTTTTAAATTTTGATGTTGCTCCTTACTTTGAGTTGCAACAACTTTTTTTAAATTTAATCTCAGGTTATTTTTTAAATAATACTGGGAAGTCTGGCTTCTCCTTCATGGAAAATTCCCTTCCCCCTAAAAATTTTGTGATGGAAAGATCCTCCCACGTAATCTCTCCACCAGAAAAATTCCTCCCATCCGAAAAATATCTGCCTACTTCCCAATAACCAAAACTATATGTAACCAATGGGCAAAGGTCATAGCTTGCAATCCTGACCCGGTCAATTTTGGAGGGTCAAGTTATCCTCGAAGACATAAGTACTGGATCTTTTGACTTTGCTGAACAAAATGACTTCAGTGAAAAAGGGGCGTGGGAGGGGGCTTAGTTGCCCACCAATATTTTGGTCACTTAAAAATGGCACTAGAGTGTTTGATTTTCGATCTAATGAGCACTCACTCGATCCTCTAGGATCAATAGCTTGATACGATCACCCCTAGGAAGAAAAAAAAAAAAAAATGACACGTATCCGTGATCATTTTTCTGGCAAAAAAAATGCAAAATTCCTCCTTTGTATAAAGAGCTTGAAACCTCTGCAGTAAGGTGTTCTGATATGCTAAATCTGATGGCGCGATTTTCATTAAGATCATTTGTCGCTTTTGGGGTGTTTCCCTCCTTTTTTGAAAATTGGGCAAATTTTCTCAGGCTCGTAAATTTTGATGGATAACATTCAACTGGAAAGATTTTGTATATTTCGAATAAGCATCAAAATTTAATTCTTTTGATTTATCTGTTGTTATCAGGACTCTGTTTCTTAGAGTTTCGATTACTATTGAGCCGCATCGCTCCTTACTTATAGTTCGTTACCACAAACTGTTAAAAAACTGACCCATGAAAAAGCGACTCATTTCAACTTGTTCTCCGTTTTGTGAGTAGGGAGGGGGCGTTCGGGAAAGGATACACCTGTGTTTTGAGCTTATTCCTCCAACGAAAAGGCTTGAATTACTGGGACTTGATTTTACCTAGCAGAAACCCTGGCGCATATGGCTTATGAAAGAAAGCTACCCCATAAATTTTGAGAGGCCCAAAATTCACTCCCCAAAAATTAATTTCAGAGTTTTAAACAAGCATTAAAAATGCCAAATTATGCATTTATGATATATTCTGTTACATTTTTGTACATGCTTGTATTTGTCAAAGTAAAATACGAGCAGCATTCTCCTCTCAGCTCCTCTTATGTAAGCAGCTCCTGCAAGCTCTTCCTGTAACTCTTAATACATACTGAAAAAAGATGCCTTTTCCAAACTTTGTCAAAACACTTAAGCCTTCTTAACAGTATATAATATACACTGTTACTATAAATAAATAGTAGCTTTTTTTCTGAAATTGTGGACGAAAAAAGATGGAATTATCTTGGCTACGCCATTTGGCGAGAGAGTTGAGAATGCCACACAAAGTGCAGAAGTGGTAGCCCTGGGGGTTGCGACAGAGTGGGAGACCGAGAAATACACTCAGACGTGCGCAGAGCCGTGAAGTCCGATGCGCGTATGTTACCGTGAAAGACCGAAATTGAAGACTGTCGACAAACTGGTGAATGCCAACAAACCCCTAATACGTCACTGAAAGATTCAATATTTCATTACATTCTTGTGTATTCGAACTCTGGCCGGTGTATTTCGACACGGCAGATATGCTCTGCAGAATCTCCAAAAGAAAGGAGCCGATTAGGAGGCAACTGGCTGTTTCCCACCAAGTCCATTTCTCTGCTTCGATTCAGTCAGCTTTGCCAGTTAGATTTGTCAACAAGGATTCCTCCTGTAGCACGAAACTGCTATTTCACCACTATTTCATTATCTATAGCAATGTAGCACTTGCACGGTTGCCACCTGTAGCGTGAAAGTGCTATTTTAACACTATTTTAGCTCTATCACATTTGATTGTCGCACCGAAAATTGTTTTGTGGCACGGATATTTGGGCAATTCTAGCACTTTAGGAACTGACCGTGGTGGCAACCCTGTTTGTCAGTCGTATGCAGGTTTGGTGGTGACTAATTAGGTAAGGTTATAAATCTCAGAAATTGGTTCTCAGAAATATAAAACAGTTCAGAAATGCTCAACATTCACCATTAGCGCATAGTGAATATAAAAAGTCTCAGAAATACTCAACATCCACCATCAGTGCATAGTGAATGTCGACATTCACCGGTGTAAGTCAGAAATAAGTATATTTAACTGACATTTCGGACATACACCAAGCAACTATGTATATGTTGACATTCACCGATGAATGTCGATATTCGCCAATCAATCAATCAATTTATTGATACTAAAAGAAAAAACTATTGCAAAAGTAAAGTGGTTACTAGGCCCAAGAAGCTTTGCTTGTAATGCACCACAGATAACAAGAATTAAACACTATTATAAAATATATATATATATATATATATATATATATATATATATATATATATATATATATATATATATATATATATATATATATATATATATATATATAACACTGGAACAAGACAAGGACATTGAATAAATAATATATTTAACAGAGAGAAGATTTAGAAGGAGATTTAACATATAGCTGAAAATGATTTTAAAATAAGAGAAGAGACATACAAATTAGGAAAGGATTAATAAAGAGAGAGAAAAATTATTGAATTGGAAAGACCCGACAAAATAATCAGAAAGAAAAAGAGGGACATCCGAAGAGATGGAGTTCCATAATAGAATTGATTGATATACTGGAGACCTCTAGGCTGCTGTAAAAGATCGTTTTGGTAAAATAAATCGTCGAGAAGAATTACATAAAGAAGAAAAGTACATACCTGAGCCTGTCCGTGAGAAAAACTGCTGTAGGGGCGGTGGGAGAGTACCTAGAAAAGCAGAATGCGCAAAATAAAGAGTGCTTTTACCTAGAATATGAAAGGCCAGATTTTGGTCTTTCACCGTAATACATATATATCACTCAAACCCTAATGGGAAGATGTCCTCGTTGGATATACCTTGCTTCGTCGATGCTTTATGCGCCTCAGATGGTTTCATTTTTCGCCATGTCATATGTTCAACATATAGGGGCAAAAGGGTTTCTGGTTTCAGAAGTCCCAAATTTCGACTAGAAAGACATAATTCCTGTTGATCAGTCTCAGTTAAATTCAAGGAAGAAAACATCAAAGAACATTTATTTTCATTTTCCAATTGAAAATTAAGATATCTGTTTTTATTTAATTAATTTTTTTAACCTGTTTGAGTTGGCTTCAGTACCCCACTTGCATTGTGTCTTTTCTTCTTCCGCACATGTGTATGTGTGTCATTCTTATATTTTTTTGAAGAGGTAAGTACTTCGTTTTATTCTAAACCTCATAAGGTCAGCTTTAAGGCGGCTCTTAAATCATTTTTTTATAATTAAATAGAACGATAAATTGAAAAATAGAAGAAAAAGAAATGTTAAGAAAATATATAGAAAATTAATAGAAACACAGTTTACAGAAAAAAGCAAAAAAACCTTCAAGATTTAAAATTTAAGAGATTTTCCAAAAAATTAAAGCGAGTATTAGAAAATATTAACAAAATGTAAAATACTATTTATTAACCTTTAATAAGATATGATTAAAACATAAAATTTGCTTTGTTTGGTTTATTTTTGTTTACTCATGTCAAGGTGACCTATGATGTAGTTGACGTCTTTAGTTATGGCAGTTTTTGCTTATTTTACCCATTTGTTTAACCTTATTTAGGGACTTGCGGCCCTGTCAAGTGTTTTCGTTCTTCTTCTTTTTTTTTGCGTGGGTTTTATGTGTTTTCTGACAATGTAATTAAAATATATTCACTATAAAGTAAATGATTATGACTAAGACCAAAGAAAGTAGTTTTCTCAAAAGGGCTAAATTGCAGCCACTTCAGAGATCATTACTCTTGGGTTTGGCCTTCAAAGCATTGAAGTAAAATGGAATAGTTATGTTGAGGTTCTCTCAGGTTCAGCACGCTAGGCTCTTCCATTATAATGGAAAATGTCCATTATAATGGAAAATTTTACAATATATTTGATAGTTGAGAAATATATTGGATAGAACGTCGGGAGAGTGGCAAATATATTGGAAAGTTGGACTTCTACTGAAAAATGGATTTAAATGTGTTTTATGCTTGTACATATGTCGGTACCCCATCTAGATGTTTGTTAGCATAGAAATATTGCTATTTATAGTGTTTTTATTATTTGTTTGCCTATTATTTATTTGCCTATGCTGGTGCCTCTGCTATTGGACCAAAAATACATGTATTTTTTTCAGGATAGTCATATGTATTATAACAGCTCCTTTTATCCTGAGGTCTCAGGGACATGGAAAGAATATTGGTTAGACCTGAAAAAGGACCCTGAATCCCACACTGTACTGCCCGGTGCACACAGGAAAACGGCTGTAAGATCTTCACCATTAATTTTATATATTTATTTCTTATTTATTATGTTTCATATATTATTTCTCCTGTCTTATTTGTTTGACAATCATGCGGCGGATTCGATGTTAAAGCAGTGGTGGCTGCTGTGGTGGCAATAGGAAGGAAGGGGGATCTTTTCTGCTCGATTAATGAATATATTCAAGTTAAATTTTTGGCAAGTCTATCCTGTTTTATCTTACCACTGGGGGATTGGTTTCAAATTCTAAATGACAGTTTTTCTTAGGGAGGGAGGGATTAATTTCTCCTAATACTCTCGAAAGGGTATTGTTATACCCATATGGCGATAGTCCCTACTGCTAGTTTTTTTTTTTTTTTTTTTTTTTTTTTTTTTTTTTTTTTTTTTTTTTTTTTTTTTTTTTTTTTAATAAAGAAGCATTTTAATATCCGGAAAATTAAACTTTTCTGTTATACTAAAATTTTTAAAGTTTCATTTTATGTCAGGAATGAGCCAGACGTCTAGGTGGTTTTAAAAACCGAATTTTAACACGTCCTTTAACACTTTGGTAAACTTAAGGATAAGAACTCGAAACAGACATTCCAAGAACAGTTTGGATATGAAATGGGAGAGTTTAGAATATAATAATGCCAAAAAATAGAAGGTTTGCATTTATATGATTTAAATCAACATATACGTCAGTTAAAATGGATTACGAAATCTAATGAAATTTAATTTTAAGTCATTAATTTTTAAATCAAATTTTTTCTATTTTCTATGTTGGAAGTAATTTAGCTTTAAGAATATCTTTAAAACTCGTTTAAAACAACGCAGCTTTAAGGTGGCGTTAAATAACGTCTATTTGAAACTTTGTCATTTCAGTGATGTTTTAATTAATCAGTTTTGTTGAACTGGCCAGCCAATCTTACAATGCGTGGAGGATCCAATCGTCTTCGACACGTTCTCTTTTGAAAAATTGTTATTTTTTTTGAAAAACTCTTCTTTTTTAAATGCAGCAGGGGTTAAACCAAGATGAAAACGTCCTTGAACGGAGTGGGAAGAGGGCATTAGAGAAAATAAATCTATACTAAGTAGGAACTTCATTACTAAGAATGAACTTCTGCAAGTATGTAGATTCGAACGGAAAAGGAGCGTGAACTTATATTTTGGTCTCAGGGGGCATGATGCTGTGAGGGTTTGACAGTAGAGGTAGTACTACAACGGCATGTTGCAACGAAACTGAACCATTTTTCTCCCCATCTCCTAAGTTGGAAATTTAGCAACTTCTATGCTTCGAGGTGCAATTATAGAAAAACTGTTCATGTTAGATTTTACACTGATTTTTTTTTAAATAGGCATTATAATGTATGCACATATTGGGAAAAACCTGAAATCTGAATATGCGGTCTGCAAAATGCACTTAATTCTGGCTTCACAGTCCCAGTGACAGGCTTCATAACTTCAGTCTCTTATTGCCGTTTCTTCTTCTATATTAAATAAAAAAAAACAAGTTTTTTTAACTGAAAGTAAGGAGCAAAATTAAAACTTAAAACGAACAGAAATTACTTCGCATATGAAAGGGGCTGCTTCCTCACCAACATCCCGCTCTTGACGCCAAAGTTTGACTCTTTCTCTCAACTCTTCTTTTTAAAACAGTAAAAAACTCTGGCAAAAAAGACAAAATTCCACATTTTTGTAGATAGGAGCTGATGGTGTCATTTTTGTTAAGATTGTACGACTTTTAGGGGGTGTTTCCCCCTATTTTCCTAAATAGGGCAAATTTTGTCAGGCTCGTAACTTTTGATGGGTAAGACTAAACTTGATGAAACTTATATATTTAAAATCAGCACTAAAATGCGATTCTTTTGATGTAGCTATTGATATCAAAATTCAATTTTTTAAAGTTTTGGTTACTATTGAGCCGGATCGCTCCTTACTACAGTTCGTTACCACGAACTGTTTGATATATGCATCTAGGCTTTTGGACAACCTTTATATATCTTCCTTTTTCTGTTTTTAGACAATATACGTCACATTTGATTTCCCGTTTTATGGCCACATAGTCAACAACGTTACAATTGCCACTGGTGGTTTTCTGTATATGGGAGATTACTTACAAGATTACCTTAATGCGTTGGCTGCAAAGCAGTATGCTGCTCCCTTATTGGCTGATTTTGACACAATGTCTAATCCTAATTCGTCAATACGATATAAGGATAATGGAACGGCGCTAACTGTTCACTGGGATCAAGTTGTTATGCATAAGCGAACTGATTTAGGAAGCTTTACTTTTCAGCTAATTTTGAAGAAGTAAGTTTTCTTTCTGTTATTTTTATGGTTTTTTTTTACTTTTTTTTAATTATTGTCAATAAAATGCATTACTTTTAAGTGTTGAATCGCATATGGGCTAAAAATATAACTCTTATGACCCCTGATTGAAACCATAACACCCAGTGACATTAGGGTAAAGCGCACATGCATAATGTACGGTAATAGTCCGTAAGATCTCTAAAAATGAGTATTATATATAATGTAAATACGTATGATGTGGGTAATATACGACGTCATGCTAGCATTTAATTAATAAATTAAATTTAGATTTGATAAGTATTTAACTTAACTCATATTATTATTTGATCTCACGATTTCATCCGCTAATCTCAGCCATCAACATTTAACGTACGAGCATTTAAATGTTTTAAGCTATGTTTTGGCTATTTTATTTGTAGTTTACCTTTTTTTGTGATGACAGTGGTCTAGTATGGCTCTGGAATGCGAGTGGTTCGAAAGGCGGGGGGGGGGATTTTCTGAATGTTTTTCAGAGAAATTGCCTACGGATTGTTTTGGATACCTGACTGACTGACCGTAAATAAAACAGTAAGTTGTTCGAAAAATATGGCTCAATCCCACTTTCTTGGGCTATAATCAGAGATAGGTTGAGGTGGTTATGACACGTTCTGCGGTAGAAGTATGACAGATTGCCGAAGATCGTCCTTGTTGAACAACCATCTAGGGCCAAGCGACAATGATTTCGTCCGATAATGGGGTGGGAGAATGTTATAAGGAAAGCATTTAATGGAAATTTTTACTTTTGGGATGTAGCGAGGGAGGCTTCCAATAGTTTGGGGCGGAGGAGGAATGTCCGTAGCTGTATTGACCCCAGGGGGCTTAGTGCTACGATGAGTTGTTGTTAGTAGTAGTAATAATAACAAAGCAGTCGCAATTTATCATCAAGCATTTACTCAATATTTATTATCAATAATTGCACTTCTTTCATCATTTGTATTATTCATCTGTTGTTATAATTGTCTGAATCTTGCAGAAGTGCCCAAAAACGTGTAATTTTGGACTATTCTTGACAATGCGCGTATTGCTGACAAAACTGGTTATCAAACTATATATAAAGCCTGTAATGACCTTGTTAGCATTACAGTTAGCATATTCAGGTGGAATTTTTTTTTTATATTGATATGGTTTTTTGTCAACTGATTTGGGCTATTATCTTTTTGAAATCCTTGTAAAACCGATTTTTTTTTTCCAGTCTAGCTTACTAAAGCCTTGTTGTCATTTTACTTTTTTCATTTTTTTTTCGTTTTGCAATGTGGCGTCAAAATGGGTAATTAATCAATGTCTTCCCAAATAGGGTCGTTTTGTTCCTACCCTATCAGGGTGTGAAGTGATTGATCGTTTTCTGATGGTCCTTGGCCAACTTCGGCCGAAAAAAGTAGATGGGGACGTGGCTGATATCCAAGCGTTGCCTCAAATTATAAGAAAGAAAAGAAAGTATCACTAACAGATATTTTAGTGAAATAAAACTGGTTCTAGTGTAGCTAATAAACTATTTATATATAGAACGTACATAGTTAATCATAGTTTAACTATGTATAAATATGATATGATATGTATAAATATATATGTAAATATGCATGTAAACATGCATATTTACATAAATAACATTATTTAAAAAAATATATATATTAAACATATATATAATATGCATCTATATTACTTATTATATATTAAACATATATATTACATATTTAAACAAACATACATACTATACATATATAAGTAAACAATTAGTTTAGAACATACATATTTTCAAACACCTCTATCAACTTCAGCTAAATCGGGATCAAAAACCTTAAACAGGATCATATAAGGCCACAATCATCTCATTATCAGATGAATTCACGCAGGGAAACACAGGTAACCATACAAATGAAACATTGACAAATTGAGAATTTGTCAACATTTGTCAAACATTGAAAATTCGCACAAATCTCGGTGGTATTAGCATAGCAAGGGAATTTATATGGAAGACATAAGAAAGCATTATACAAAACTTAAAGATGAGATAAACCGTCATTCTTGTGTAATAGAGACAAATGAAAACTGCTGGTGTTAAAAGAATGAAAAAGAAAGTTTTGTTTAGCCGACCAAACTCGACGTAGTGACCAAACCAACGGATGCTGGCACTATAAAAACGAAAAAGAAAGTTTTTTGTAGCTGACCAAAACTCGACGTAGTGACCAAACCAATGAATGCTGGCATTATAAAAATGAAAAAGGAATTTTTTTTGTAGCCGACCGAACTCGACGTAGTGCTCAAACCAACAAATGCCGGTGTTATAAGAATGAAAAAGAAAGTTTTATGTAGCCGACTAAACTCGACCTAGTGACCAAACCAACGAAGCTACCTCTTACCTCTGACATGAACGTACGTCTAAGACACGCAGGTTGACTTCGGGTTAAATTACTTGAAAATTTTCCTCTCATGGCTATCACTCGACAACGCTGAACTAGAGTCAACCCTCTCATGCTAATTCACGGTGGGTTGGGTTCAACCTGTTGGAGGTTCTCTCTCAGGTTAATTCACGGTCGCAGAAAGGGGGAAGCAGAATATTGACAAATTTGGCAATCTATTTACAACTGATTACCCCGCCAAAGAAATGAATATGAATGGAAATAACGAGTCCAATTCAAGGCCTACAAGGGCCTCCTGCAATCTGCCTCGACTCTTATGCAAGTGAACATGCATATATAAGCCAAGGGATTTGGGCCAGAAACAAAAATTTCAACTGTCTGTAATTGACTACAAAAAGTCGAGTAGACATGGGCTAGATGGGAACCCCAAATGAGAATGAGTATATTGTTGGTATGTGTGAAGCGGATGGTTATTACCACTTGAGCAATGGTCTAACCATTGACGGGTTTAAGGATTCGTGCTTTAAGCGCGGCAAACCATAGGCTCAATGAAATACCCTATGAAAGAGGAATATGGTGTTGGTATGTGCCTATAGCAATGGCCTAGCACTAGAACAACGGGTCTAACTAGCCTCGGCTTGAAGGCATCCGCACCTCAATCGGTGAACATGGGCAAAAGAAAGGAACTACATTGTTGGTATATGTTTAGCAATTGATTGCCGCTAAGGAATTAGTCTAACCATTCAACGGCTTTAAGCATCCGTAATAATAGTGACACTGGTGAAAACTGTTCTCACCATCATTTAAGCAGAGACAGAATTGACGGAGACGAGGATCTAAAGTAGAAGTATCCAAATACTATTTTTTCAACCCAATTTAACTTTATCTTGGAAAATGGCTGACAATGTCCTTGAGGAAGGCCATAATTTAGACAAGCTAATGCAGTAAAGCAAGAACCTTTCAGCCACAATATCTATTTTAATGAGACCCCATCAAAAACCTCAAACAGAAAAATATAACACCGCAACCAGTTTACAATCAGATGAATGCACCTAGCGAAATAGAGGTAACCTCCTGGGGAGGTGAAATATTGAAATCATTTGGGCAGAGACAGAATTGACGGAGACAAGGATCTAAAGTAGAAGTATCCAAATACTATTTTTTCAACCCAATTTAACTTTATCTTGGAAAATGGCTGACAATGTCCTTGAGGAAGGCCATGCTTTAGACAGGCTAATGCAGTAAAGCAAGAACCTTTCAGCCACAATATCTATTTTAATAAGACCACATCAAAAACCTCAAACAGAAATACATAACACCGCAACCAGTTTGCAATCAGATGAATGCACCTAGCGAAATAGAGGTAACCTCCTGGGGAGGTGAAACATTGGCAAATGAGAATTCACCAAAATTTAAGTGGTGTAATTTAAAAGTGGTGTAAATTTAAGTGGTATAAGTGGTTTAAGTTAGCATAGTGATGGAACAATCCAAAAATACTAGCATTATAAGAATGAACAAGAAAGTTTTACGTAGCACTGACTAAACCGACGAAACTATGTATTACCTTCGAGGTGATATCACAACCCCAAAGGGTACAATCTCATAAAATCTTACTGGTGGGACAATGGGTAGCCATTAGTGCCACTGGTGAAAGTAGTTTATACCATCATTTGAACAGTTAGAAAATTGACACAGACATGGATCCAAAGTATTATGTTTTTAATCCAATTTTAACTGTTGTTGCAAAATAGTTGACAACATCCTCGAGGTGGTCATGCATTAGATGGGCTTGTGTAATAATCCAAAACGTTGACAGCCACAGTATCCACTCGCATTAGGTGCTATTATTAACCCTGTACAGGGCCAATTGGAGAATACTGGTGGTCCATTCAATTAGGTCCCTCTACGTTGGAGATCCTGTTGAGCAAGAAATAAAGTCAAGTAACCTACAAAAGTGAAGTACAATGAGAAAATGGTGTATTAAAAACTGCAAATGTAAGTGTGTATAAACACGATAATTCAGTCAGTAGACAGAAAGCGAGTGGAGAAAGTAAGTAAACACTCGATAGTAAACAAGAAAGTTACACATTTTGTGAGTAGACCGTGGACAGCTACATTAACTCTAAAAGAAAGGTTGTGTATTATAATTGTTTCCAGAGATCGGAATTTTCCCAAAAACTCGGAATTTTGGCCTACTTCCCAAGACGAAATTGTTCTGAAAAAATATTTTTCTTCTGAATAAAATTAATAGCGAATTCTTATTTATAATATACAGAAAATTTAATATCTTATATGTTAATATGTTATATATGTATATATTTTATATGTTTATATCTGTTCTTTTTTTTTAGTACCGGTGAAGTTTTATTTGTGTACAAAGATGTGCCTGTGAATATAACAGACATCAGTGACGATAAGCATCCCGTCCGTGTAGGTTTATATGATGCCTATATTATAGAAAAAACACTATTTTGTGAGTAAATCGTTCTGGTTTTCCTTTGATATTTCAAATATGTTCTTTTTTATAAAATTGATGTACATGCCGTCTTTTGATTTATTTTAACATACTATAAAAGTTTTGACCTAATAAACTTAGCTGTTAACTGTTTGGTCTGCAAGATATTGCAGGCGCGAGCTTTGGACAACCTAGATGTGCATAGTGTCTTTTGATTTAGTTTAACACACCCTGGAAATTTTGTCTTAATAGCTTTATACGTTTCTGAGATATTACAGAGGTTCTTTTGACAACAAGCATCCATATAGTACTTCTTGATTCAGTTCATCGTGTCCTGAAAGTTTCACCTTCACTCCCTTAGTCCTTTCTAAGAAATTCTTTATCTGTGCCACCTGTTTCTTGCTTGTTTATATTACTGATAATGCTAACCTAATGTCAGTTTGAAGACAAACAACTCGGCTGTAATAATCAAAAAGGTGTTACCTGACATTGTATGTCAAAATGAGATCAAAGGTCAAACATATTAAGTTCAGTTACTTTGTCTGACCCATGTTTTTCGGTTTTTATGGCAATTGGAAGTTTCAGTTTCTTCCAATTTGTGTTTTATTTACTTTATCCCCTCCCCCATTGCACTTCCTAGCTGAAGGGCCTTGAGACGGAGATCAGCACCGTTGGCTCGGACCTTAAGGGTCTAGTGCCGCATCCTTTACCTTTTTTATAATGCAAAATTTATTTTGGTTTATCAAATTTCTCTAAATGGACTTTGTTCTAAGGAGATTGTATTCTAAAGACTATGCTGATGATTTGAGCATCCTAAATGGAAATGTTAACTAAATGAATGAACATCTTTTGCGAGTTCAGCATGCAAGAATAGGTTTAAAAATTAATATTAAGAAGACATAGCTGCTAAGACCGGAAATAAGTAAAGGTATGTCGGGTAATATCGAGCACATCGGGTAATAAGTGATATCGGGTAAGGAGAAGATCAATCAAGTAGATAACTTCACTTACCTTGGCATTATTATTAGTAAAAATGGTGGTGGGCGCTGTGAATATGTTAAAAATATAATAGCTAAGGCCCAGTGTGTTTTTTCACAGTAGAAGATTATAAAAATAGGAAGATAAGTCTGCGAACCAAGATTAGAATATTTAAAGCTACAGTGATGACAGTGGTCATCACTGACAGTGTGCAATGTTACAACCCTGTCTCACAGACATCTCTAACCTAAGTTTTTTTTTATTTTTCGCACAAATTGCAAGGGTCTTACGAGCATGTTATAAATTTTTGTGAAAACACCTGTAATTTCCTCAACTATACTCTTCGGGTTCCCCAGTAACTAGGACAACCCTTCAAAAATTGTTGAACAAGCAATACAAAGCTAGATTCTTCTAATTAAATAAGAAACAGATGAATAAATAAATAGGTTTTTCAAGCAACTATATAGAAAGGGTTACTTTTTTGTCAACACAATGATAACATCTTAATATATACAAGTAACCATTCCAAATTGTTATCATATACAGCAAAATGTTTTTCAATAGAGCATTTTTGCATTTTTATAAACGCGGTTCAATACAGACCATCAAAAATAAAAACAATCTTTAAAATTTACCAGAAACAGATGCAGATACCAATGCAGCTGTTAGTTGTGTTTCCAGTAATTCAAACAAAATTGAACAAGATGATTAAATGCAAGTTTTCAAAGCTAACCTTGCGTTTTTAGCAGGCTGCTTCAAAGGTCTTTTTGGAACTGGTCCAATACTATTATAAATTAGTTTAGTAAAATATTTTGTTAGAGCAAAAAGAACAAAAATTATTCAAGCAATAGTAATAGTTTGATAATAGTTTAGCAATATATAGTGGTTAGCAATAGTTTAGCAATAGAACAAAAAGCAATAGTTGGACAACTGTCCCCTTCCCTTCATCTAACTGTAAAAGTCTCAAGTCTAATACGGTCAAATACGGTATTGAAGCATGGGTGCTCCAAAGTACCATACGGATTAGTTTGGGTACCAGTATGACTGACCTTATCTCAAACAGTAAGCTGTATAAAAAAATGTGGTTCAATCCCGGTTTCTAGGGCTATAATGAGAGAAAGGTTGAGATGGCTTGGGCATATTCTGCGGATGAAGGATGACATTGCCAAAAATCGTCCTTCTCGCCCAACTATCTAGGTTCAAACATAAAGCTAGTCGTTTCCTGAATGGGGTGGAGAATGGGGGGATTGGAATTTATTGGGAGGGTGTAAAGAGGGAGGCTTTTAATTGACTGGGATGAAGGAGGAGCATGCGTAGTTGTGTTCGCCTCAGGTGACTTGATGCTGCAGTGAGTTATTATTAGCTTTAGTAGTAGTCAAAAGAGCAACTAGGGATTATTATATAAAAGATTTTAATTTAAATTTAATTTTGGACAGGGTGTGCTACAAGTATATTAAGTAAAAAAAAAAAGCAACTGAAAACTAGCTTAAAATCATGTACTGAATAAGTCCTTAAGTTGGGAAGTGTCTGTAACCATAATTCAATCTTAATAGTGGAATAAATATAGATAGCGTCCATATTCCGTTTTTATATGTTTCGTTTACTTTTCTTCACTTTTTGATTAAACAAAATTCATATTGTGTATAGACTTTTGTGTCTGAACAAATCAACAAGAATACTTTTAGGGGTTTGTCCAAGTCGATATTTCAAGGCCTCGGCGTTCACGCATGTATTCATTTGGGAGGGGAAAAAAATTGGAAGAAAATTAGGGAGAAGCATAAACAATTTGGAGTGTCATGGGGACATAGGCCTTAAAGCCTCCCTTCTCCGTATGTGTCCATCAAAATTAAAGCCGATCTGTTTTACCAGTATATCAGTTTTCTCAATATTTTAATGGTTTTCATCAATATAAATTACTATTATTGATTATTATTCATTGTTAACCTAACTTTAAGCTCAACACGCACAGTCCTCCCCTTCCTACAAAGCCTATGCGCTCTAACCTATCGCCTTCTTGGTTACTACAGTCGAGATTCAAGTTTGTATCACTCACGCTCTTTTCCCTCATCGATTTTCCTTTTTATTCTCTGTTTTTACTTTTGTTAATGATTATTGATTACTGTTATAGATTTTTATTAATATCTATTTTTATCAATATTTTATTGATTTTATTAATATACCGTATTATTACTGACTTGCTAAAGAGCATATCAGATGACTAACATTACAAAAAGACTAATATACGATAAGACTACAGTCTTATCGTATGTTCTTTCGTGAGTACGGTAGAAAAAATAATCTGTTGATTTTATTAATATACCGTGTTATTATTGACTTTCTAAAGAGCCTATCAGATGACAGACACTACAAAAAAGAAAAACAGTCTTATTCTATGTTCTTTCGTGAGTACTGTAGAAAAAATAATCTGTCCCCTTTCTTCAAAATACTAAGTCCCCTCCCCCCCCAAAAAATCTCGTGTATTCTGATTTAAATCCTGGACGTGAGGCAAAAGAGAATATACTTACCCAACTATGTATAAAATTTCAGTTGCCATAGTTGCTTGATTTTAGACAAAAAAAAGCACATACTCACTTATTAGCTTCCGTAACCCTCTATGTAACATGCATTGTATTTCTAGGTGTAACAACCAGGGTCGTATCCAGGATGTTTTGAGGGATTACAAAAAAACACTGTAGAAAACGCATCAAATTTTTTTTCACTTTTGTTGCGTTTTTACGAGTCAGACAAACATTCCAGGGGGTGAGGGGTCAAACTTCCTACACCACCACACCCCCACCCACCCCCCGCCCTCTGGATACGGCCTTGGTAATAGCTATCTTTGGCATCTTTGGCGTCATAAAAATTATTCTTTGATATCACAGAGAGGACTTTATGAACGCTGACAAAGATTACAAGGAATGTTATGAAAGGAGAAATAATTTATAAGGAGGTAATATAAAAAGGAGAGATAATCTATAATTTAATAATTCTTATTTATCAGAATTAGGAAATATTTTTAGGTATTGTAGAGTGGAAAGATAATACTTATGTGTAAATAATATGTATGCTATACATAGTAATATTTTTCTTTTTCAGTTGTCAGCCGAAAAATCATTGTTTGGAAACACAAAGTGGATTTCAAGGATAACTATTTTATTGGAAATGGCACATTGTTGTATTTTACTCCTTTGCCAACGTGTCTTTCTCTTAAGACGTGCTCAGAATGTGTTCAAGGGAAAGAAACTATTGGTTTTCAGGTAGGATCTATCTTATATAACTTTTTAAACAATCCCAGTTTTTTAATGAATTTTTTTATATTACACTGGCGTTTCTGATGTTTCGAGTTTTAATTAAATCATGTATTTAGTTAGTTGATGCTTAATTTTTGAAATTTACGATAAAAATTTAGGCTTTACTATTTGTCATTTGGTGTTCCACAAGGATCTGGTTCAACCCATATTTTTGCCGTATGCGAGTATATCAGTGATCTAACTCTGACGATATCCAACCTCTGCTAGGAAAAAAAATCAATGGCAATATGCATACGCTGTCGGTACTTTAAGTATCAACGCACTACCGACTACTAAAGCAAAATTAAAAAAAAATGAAAATGAAACTGATCTTCAAGAAGCAACTGAAAATGACGAATGTTTTCGAATTTAGTTTAAAAAGAAGAAAAACCATGTAAAAAGGGATCGCATCATATAAATCACATATGATATATGATATTTACATATTCAATAACAACAATCTGCATACAAAATTCAATATGATTTACCTAAAACCAAACGGTTGACGTGGATTGAATCAGTTAAAAAACATACATATAAAGTCATTTCTATTCACCATAATAATAAAGAAAGAAGGAAAGGAAAAAATATTAAAAAGAATAAATAAATATGAAATTATAATAATAATACTACGGGAGCAGCAATTACATATCATGTCCATACTGTGGAGTCACACTCGTCAACCAACAGGCAATTACATCTTAATTTAAATCTAATCTAATCTTCTTCAAAACAAACAAAGCTAAAATTCCTACTCACTCAAAAAATTTTCACTCAATTTTCCTTTAAAATCACTAGAATTTTCTATCTTCTTCATTTCATTTTCCAAATCATTTCATAATTTTATACCCTTCATAGTGAAAGAAAACGTGAATACATTTGTTGTATCTGCATCGCAGACTAAGCCGTAAGTTCAAGAAATTTGTTTATACTATTCTGATGTTTCTAATTTTCCAATTTTTATTCAAGTCATGTATTTAGTTAATTGCTGCTTAATCTTTGAAATTTACGATAAACAATCTAGTCTTTACTATTTGTCATTATGTGTCATTGGGTAACGCTCCGGACTTGAAATCCTGATGTCAGGGGTTCGAGTCCTGGTGTTGCTGATTCTTTGGTTTGGGACGGGGTCAATATTGTGACCCATTAAACTCAGCCAGAGTCGACCCAGCTCTAATAGGTATCTGGAAAAATCTTTGGAAAAATCACAGGAAGCATCGGATGATTTTCCCCCAACCACGCATTGATCTCCCGGCCGAAGGCATTGAATCAGGAGGTCGGTACCTGCGCAATGGAGACCATTGGTCACCTTGGGAAAAAGTTTTTTTTTAAAGTTCCTCTAGGATCTGTTTCAACTCTTATTTTTTCCATATAAGAGCATATCAATTATCTAACTCCGACCGTTTCCAATCTCTGCTTTTTATGGCACTTGGTGTTAACCAAGTGACATATAGCAATCACAAATTCTGTCGGTCTGTCGGTCCTTTTATGCTACTTTAGGCACTTCCAGTTAAGCTAGGACTATGAAATTTGGCAGGCGTATCAGGGGCCAGTTCAGATTAAATTAGAAATATTTTTTTCCCTGATTTGACCATCTGGGGGGGGGGGAGTGGGGGTTCCGTTAATTCAGAAAAATATAAAATAGAAGTATTTTTAACTTACGAACGGTTGATCAGATCTTAATGAAATTTGACGTTTTGAAGGATATCGTGTCTCGAAATTTTATTTAAAATCCCGACCGGATCTGGTGACATTGGGGGGGGGAGTTGGGAGGGGGAAACCTAAAATCTTGGAAAACACTTAGAGTGGAGGGATCGGGATGAAACTTGGTGGGAAAAATAAGCACAAGTCCTAGATACATGATTGACATAACCGGAACAGATCCGCTCTCTTTGGGGTAGTTGGGGGGGGGGGGGTGTAATTCTGAAAAATTAGAAAAAATGAGGTATTTTTAACTTAAGAACGGGTGATCGAATCTCAATGAAATTTTATATTTAGAATAATATCTTGTCTCAGAGCTCTTATTTTAAATCCCAAAAATATCTGGTGACATTGGGGGGGGGGAGTTGGGAGGGAGAAACCTAAAACTTGGAAAACACTTAGAGTGGAGGGATCGGGATGAAACTTGGTGGGAAAAATAAACACGAGTACTAGCTACATGGTTGACATAACCGGAATGGATCTGCTCTCTTTGGTCTAGTTGGGAGGAGGGGGGGTTAATTCTGAAAAATTAGAAAAAATGAGGTATTTTTAACTTACGAACGGGTGATTGGATCTCAATCAAATTTAATATTTAGAAGGATATCGTGTCTCAGAGCTCTTATTTTAAATCCCGACCGGATCTGGTGACATTGGAGGGGGAGGGTTGGGAGGGAAAACCTAAAACTTGGAAAACACTTAGTGGAGGGATCGGGATGAAACTTGGTGGGAAAAAAAAGAAAATGTCCTAGATACATGATTGTCATAACCGGAACGGATCCGCTCTCTTTGGGGTAGTTGGTGGGGGGGGTTAATTCTGAAAAATTAGAAAAAATGAGGTATTTTTAACTTACGAACGGGTGATCGGATCTCAATGAAATTTGATATTTAGAAGGATATCGTGTTTCAAAGCTTTTATTTTAAGTCCCGACCGGATCTGGTGACATTGGGGGGCAGTTTGGGGTGGGAGAACCTAAAATCCTAGAAAACGCCTAGATTGGAGGGATCGGGATGAATCTTGGTGGGAAAAATAAGCAGAAGTATTAGATACGTGATTTACATAGTTGGAACGGATCCGCTCTTTTGGAAGAGGGGTTAATTCTGAAAAATCAGAAAAAATGACGTATTTTTAACTTACGAAGGAGCGATTATATCTTCATGAAACTTCATATTTAGAAGGACCTCGTGACTCAGATCTCTTATTTTAAATCTCAACCGGATCCAGCGTAATTGGGGGGGTGGGCAGTTTAGGGGAACTGGAAATCTTAGAAAATACTTAAAGCGGTAAGATCAGGATGAAAGTGGATGGGTAGAATAAAAACCTGTCTAAGACAAATGACTGACATAACCGGACGGATCTGCTCTCTTTGGTGGAGTTGGGGGGGGGGGGGGTAATTTGGAAAATTGAGGCATTTGTAACTTACGAAAGGGTGACCAGATCTTAATGAAATTTGATATTTAGAAGGATCTTGCGCTTTAAAGCTCTAATTTTAAATTCCGACCAGATCCTGTGACGTTGGGGGGAGTTGGAGGGGGAAACCGTAATTCTTGGGAAACGTGAAAATTGGGGTATTTTTATTTTACGAATAGGTGATCGAATCTTAATGAAATTTGATATTTAGAAGAAATTCATGTCTCAGAGCTCTAATTTTAAATCCCGACCAGATCGTTTGACATTGGGGGGAGTTGGAAGAGGAAAATCTTGGAAAACACTTGGAGCGGGAGAATCGGGATGAAGCTTGGTGGATAGAATGAGCAAATGTCCTTGATACGTGATTGACGGAACCGTACTGAATTCGCTTTCTTTGGGGGAGTTGGGGGAAGGGTTCAGTGATTTGGCGAGTTTGGTGCTTTTGGACATGCTAGGACGATAAAAATTGGTAGGCGTGTCAGGGAGCTGCACAAATTGACTTGATAAAGTCTTTTTCCCAAATTCGACCATCTGGGGTACTAAAGGGAGAGGAAAAATTAGAAAAAATTAGGTATTTATAACATACGAGTGGGTGATCGGATCTTAATGAATTTTGATATTTAGAAGGACATCGTGACTCAGAGCTCTCATTTATTTCCTGACCGGCATTAAGCCTCTTATTTTCCTTTTAAATCAATCTATTGATTCATAGCATTTTGCTAGAGCTAATACCATATGATCTCTTGGCTCTTAGCTCTTCTTGCCTCGTCACAAGTGCTATATGAGCTCTTAGCTCTTGTTTACTTTTTTGTTTTACCTTTAGATACTTTATTTAATATACTGAAAAATACAAAAAAAAAATATTAAACCCCAACAGAGTGTATTGCTCGTCAGTCTGGGTGTGTAAATAATAGGACATACACAAGACAAGATCTTTTATTGACCGAATTACATAATAAATAATTTTATAAACTGGGTGACGGGGAGCAGGGCTCGATGTGTCGGCCATAAAACAGAGGTAAGAAAATGCCAAAATAACAAAAAAAAGGAAAGAAAAGAAAACATACAAGGTAGGAGATAACAGAGGAGGCCACCCCAGCGCGAGAACACCACAACCAAATGTCCTACTAAAATCTATTATTCATCAATCCCAACATCCAGACAAAGAACTTTTTTTGAAATATGTTTTTTCCAAAGGTCATTTATATAAAATAAAAATAGTAATGGCCCCAATACTGACCCCTGGGGGACTCCAATATTATCAATAACAATATGGCATGAAAGGTGTCCATTTATTTCTATATGATTTTTTAATAAAAAAAAAAATCAATAGCAGTACCAACACTTTAAAACCGACTGCTTACACATTGTTGGCGCTTAAGTATCGGCACACTACCGACCACTAAAGCGTTAGTAATTCTTGCAGGTGACAGCTGTTACGCTATTTCTGACTCCAAACTACATTAATTAATTCTGTTTAGTTTATTGAAACTGAAACTACATTCATTAGCCATATGTATTTCAATTATTTTGAGGTAAATCAAGTTTTCTCAAAATTAAAAATTATTCAACATGTATTCATAAGTTTCGTCCGTTCTCTATAATTTTTCATCTGTCTTTATCAATCAACTATCTTTAAATTGATTAATGACTTAGTACCAAAAAGTTCAGAAATTGAACAAATTAGCACCATTCCATTTAAGAAACTTGAATTTTATGTCCAAACCAGATTATAGGATTTTGATTATATGATGCCTATGCATATTCTGACTATAATACTGCAAAGTTTTATGCACCCTTCTCGTTATCAGGTTAGACCATTCTGATTGTATCATAGGCAGCGCAAGGGATATATCTGTTACGTCATTTTAATAAAAGTAGTGGTAGAATGCACATAATGCCTTTTTGGTTTATTCAACATTCCTCTTAACATGCCCTGACAGCTTAAACTTTATATCCTAGGCTATTTCTGGACTATTGAAAGTTCGGCTTTTTGATAAACTGAAGGGACAGTGTGTGTTTTGATTTTGTTCAACATCTCCTTATACATTCCCTATAAGTTTGATGTTCATACCCTTAGTCTCAGTAGTAGTAGTCATAGTAGAAGTAGAAGTATGCACAGAGTGTCTTTTGGTTGCACATCCCTTTGAACACTCTGGAAAGTTTCAACCTTATACTCTAAGTTGTTCCTGAGAAATTGCTCATACATATATTCCCTGAAAGTTTCACATTAAGACGCCCATCAGTTCAAAAGTCCTCGGAGATTTTATTTTACTTTGGCTAATAGTAATAGCAGACCATAAAATGGATCTTAATTTTTATTATCAGATTACTTCATAAATTCTCTTCCAGGTTACGCTTCCTTCCATACAAACAGCGGATTAGAAAGCTTGAAATTCCAACCCTCGCCTATAGATTCCATCGTCTTGATCTTATTGAAATGTATAAGCTCTGCAATGGAGCCTATGATAACGTACCAGCCCAGAGAATCGTGCAGTTCAATAAAAATCATTTCCGAGGACGTCAGTACAAAGTGAGTACGGAGCGCTTTTACAAGGACATGGGCCGATGGACTTTTGGCAACCGAGTGGTTCAGCATTTGAACAACTTACCAGAAAGAGTAATCTGCTCCACAAACCTACTGACATTCAAGAAGGAAGTTGATGAATATTATTCAAGTGACATTTTCTCCTTGTGCAAATTTAGAAGAAATGCAAATTAAGATTTTTGTTTAGTAGAGGCTTAACGGCCTACCATCAAATTTGCGAATATATTTATTTTATTTATTTATATTCATGATCTACTAGAACACCTAGAAGGTCCTGAGGCCCTTGCTGAAATAATCATTTCTGATTTTGGGAAAGCTATCGATGTGCTTGATCATGAGACTGTCATTAACGAAGTTTGTGCCCTGGAAGTCTCGCTGATTCTTTTATGTACCATCACAAGTTTCCTTTCTGGTCGTCAACAGTACGCACAACTTGAAAACGGGGAAACATCCAACTTCCAAGACATCACGCGTGGAGCGGTCCAAGGAAGCAAGTTAGGTCCCATCTTATTTGTGATAGTCATCAACCGACTGATGAAGCGAAACAAACAATGGTATAAATCTGCAGATGATCTTTCGCTATGTCTGCTGCACTTCCTGTTACAAACACCCAGTCAACTCATACCCCTGGTCACAGAGCATCAACATCAAGCTGATCAAGGGAAGCTCCAGCTAAGCCTTAACAAAAGCTGTGCAATGAGTGTCAACTTCCTGAAGAAGAAGAAGAGCATAGACGAATCAGCAGCTCTCTAAACAAAGAAATCAGTAAAAATACTTGGCATCACATTAAGTGACGATCTCTCGTTCAGAGATCACATAAAAAAAAAGGAGAAATATCTCCACAAACGTCCTCGTTTGTGGACGTCCCAGTCCATTCCCGTTGTTATATAACAAGGAGATGATAACAAGGTATTTCTCAAAATTATAAGTATGTATGATTTCTTTTGGTTTGAAATGCAAGTGTTGGGTGCAAGGATGTTCACCCAGAGTAGCTGAAGACGTGTGAAAGCATTTCTCATTGCATGAAAAAAGGTTTGAACCCCTCTCCATCACCAAAATTTTTGCCTGACTCCGAAAATCGTAATAAAATTTATATAAACACATTTTTTATCCTTATTTGAAAGTTTTTATAAAGCTATTTTATATCAGTGTCAAACCAAGCCTACATGAAGTAATTACTCCTACCTTTTAGTCCTAGCTTGTTTTTTCTCTGTACTTCCTTTTTTAGGGGACCAATATATGATTTTTTACCAACTCCACATTTCAATTTTTTTTTCTCCAACACTCATCATACTTTGAGATCACATCAGCAAAAGCAACTGGTCTTCTGATATTTGGAATGACAGAGCAACTTCTTCTTTCGTGCTATAAAACTTATGTCATTCCTGTAATAATATACGGCTGTCCTATCTGGTATCCGTTGCTTACAGAGAAACACAGAATCCAACTGGAAACAACTTAGAAGGGACCCTGCAAAATAATTTTTGGGCCAAATAACGAAAACTTGAGTGAACTCAAGCTCCCAACCCTGGACGAAAGGAGGTATAAAATGCTGATGAAGTTTGGAGCTGATATCCTGAAGTGACAACTTTACGGAAACTGAATAGAATCCATTCCATTTTTTCTGTTGTGTTTTGCATTTTGAAGGTTAAGTTGGTC
This sequence comes from Artemia franciscana, assembly GCF_032884065.1. Classification (NCBI taxonomy): domain Eukaryota; kingdom Metazoa; phylum Arthropoda; class Branchiopoda; order Anostraca; family Artemiidae; genus Artemia; species Artemia franciscana. Next base: position 3,640,467 of record NC_088881.1, on the reverse strand, counting down.
CTTCCAGAGTTTTGGCTTCCCCGTGCTTAAGGATGGTAAACCTAAATGAAGACTATCCGTATACAATTTTATAACTAGAATTTCTGTTTTTTAAATTATTTTGAAAAAGTACCATTTAGGAGCCCTTTGGTGTGGTCAACTGCTCTTACAAAACTGAGAAAATAGTGTAATATAAACATATTACAAGCCTGAAGTTAGGGAGTGGAAGGAAACTTGAAGGGAAAAGCTAAAACCCGGCAAATTAAGCGAGAATTAGAAATGAAAACGGAACGATAATCGTAAACATCATTTGAGGTTTTTTTGGTGAGTGGAATCAAATTTTACCCCCAATTTTTCAGTTTTCCTTTCAGTTTAGCCAAAATTTCAGAAGCTGTAAAAGTTAGTGAATTTGGCGATTTTATTAATATTTATGAGAATTACTTATAGTTCTTGGTTCTATATGTTTCAGGCAGATAGAATTCTCATTGTCCCAGAACAAGGACCTACGCCGGAACAGGTGGGGGGGGGGGGTGGGTCAATTCTTATTTAAATTTTCACTTTTTTTAATTCTTGCTTCCCCCCCCCAAAAAAAAAAAAAAATTATAATAATAATGCGTACGCCTCTGATCCGGAATAAAAGTATGCTATCTTTTTAGTAACTAAAGAAAAATAAATTATGAAAAACCAAGGATTGTTATATATATATATATGTATATATATATATATATATATATATATATATATATATATATATATATATATATATATATATATCTTGGACCTACAAATATGTTAACTAATTGCTGGTCCCTGATATTTCCAGCTGGTGAAGCTAACAAGTTGGTTTCAAGCTATTTTTCGTAGCTTAAAGTGGATAATAGAGCCTATAATATGGATAGTTTTATAAATCTTTTTGAATTAAGAAAATGTTGTAAATCTTTTGAATTAAGAAGATGCTGTAAACAGGGGCGTGATTTGCTATGGGGCAGGGACAAACTGCCCCTCCCAGACCTCTGCCCCCGGACCCTAGTAACCCCCCCCCAGGTGAAATTTAGTTTTAAAAAAAATAAGTTTTAAATTAATTTAGTTAAATTATTTTAGTTTTAAATAAATTTAGTTTTAAATCTTGTTGAGTGCGAACAGAAATGCGAAAGACAGTTTGTCCGAGAAGCAACTATTTATATATTACGTTTTTATTATATTTTATATATTAGAATATATTTATTTATATTTTATTGTAGTTGAAACTGATCTTTATTTCGTTTTTAGTGCATTTGGTGTCCTCTCGCAAATCGCTGCTCTGATGGTATTGATAGAAAACGACAGGATTGGCTTATTAAAGCCTGTGATTCAAATCATTTGGGCACCGTTGAAAAATGTAATGAATATGAGGAACTGATGTAAGAATCTTACTTTTTTGTGCCAAAGACAAGTTTACCAACTTCAATGATTGCCGAATGAACGAAAAAAAGAAACGATTAATAGTTAGGTCTAATTAGGTTCTTTCACTTGTCAATTTCTTGTCTTTTCTCTTTCTCCCTCCTTTTATATTGGTTTTTATTATCATTTTCACCTTTTTGCTTTTTTATTTATATGTATAAATGTTACGGTGAAAGACCGAAATCTGGTTTATGTCGACATTCACTGGTGAATGTTCGAAATTAGTTTTTCTCTGCTTGGATTCAGTCGGCTTTGCCAGTCAACTTTTACAGTTTTGTACAAGGTTTGATGGTGACAGGTTAGGTTAGGTTGAGTTAGGTATTGAACCCATTGCTGATATTTGTAACCTAATTTAACGTAACTCTACCTAACTTTAATTTTTACCATCAAACCTTGTACAAGACTAACGATTCATTCGATTGGAAATCAAAAGTTCTCTCAAATGTGGTCGAGGCAACGAGCCCCCCCCCCTCGCCTTTTGACCCCAAAAAGAACCAGTCATAATTTGTCCAAGGGATAAGGGTCGTAAGTTATGTAAGCAGCCTAATGTCAACGTATAAGATTCTTGTGGAAGGGGTGTTCGTATACTCTATGGAGGAGAATCGTTCAATTTGAAAGCGAAAGCTCTAGTTACTTTTTAAAAATTCGAAAGTGACTGAAGGGTAATCCACCTCCTCCCCGTGCCTTTTTTTTTGCAAATACATCCGATCAAAGCTTTGAAAAAGCCGTTTTGTTCACAATAATCCGAAGGTCAAATAGCAATGCTTCTTGAGTAGAACCCTCCCACCAGCCCCCGAACAAGAGCTGTAAGCTATTCAAGTTGCTCATTGTTAACATAAGGTTTTTACTGAAGGGGTGACCGTGTTTACTTAGGAGGAGGCTTATTCGATTGGAAATTGAAAGTTTTTTGCCTTTTTTTAAGAGTCAAAACTGGTCGGAGGGCAACCAGCCCTCCCCAACGCCCCTTTTTCCCAAATATATCTGATCAAAATTTTGATATATTTATTTTTTTCAAACCAGATCAAAGGTCAAATAACTTTGCCTTTAGGGTTTGCATCCCCCAGCCTCCGTGACAAGGGCTATAAGTTATGCAAGATACCCACTGTTAACATATAAGGACTTTTATTGGAAAATAGGGCATGTTTGATCCTGGGTCTTCAAAGAGGCTTAGGATTTTAAAGTGAAACTTTAAGGAAGTTTTGATAGGGATGCTGAAGACAGACAAAACACACTATGTACTTGCTGGTTATGAAATAGGGAATATCTTCAATTAGATAGAACTATTTTGGGTATTAAATTGAAACTTTCAAGGTATGTTGAGATGTTGAAGAGAAATTAGAGGGAAGCCAGTATCCCTGTCCTTTTTAGACGCCCCTCTGCTGAGCACTGGTTGAAATTTTGGAAATTGTCATTTCGTTCGAATTAGTCAAACGGTCTAATGGCTATAGTTCCATGAACGTCATGCACCCCCATTGACTCATGGAGAGGATTGTAAATTCTGTAATTTGCCCATTTGCAGGATTTATCATCAGGGATAGAGGAAATATTTATTCTGAATCTATCCGAAAAGGCTAAGGGCATTAAGGTTAAACTTTGGAGCATGTTGAGGGGTATCTTATACTAAATCAAAAGGCAATTTATGCATCAAGTTTATCAAAAAGGAGGTCATGTATTATCTTAAGACCGGCTGAGCGAATTAAGTTAAAACTTTTAGGACACGTTGTGAGAGATTTTGAAACATATTTGGAGGGCTGCCAGGCCCTAGTCTGCCCTTTTTGTTGCCCCCCTTCAAAAACATTTGGCCAAAACTTAGAAATAGATATCTTGTTCAAAATAGTCAGAAGCTCAAGCAACTATGCGTGTGAGGGTGTCGAAACCCCTCACAGCTTTGAAGAGGGAAGGTGAACACAATAAAAAGCACTGTGTGTGCTTGTTGGGATGTTAGAGAGCTATCGGTGGGCAACCAGCTCCTCTTGCCCTTTTTAGATCCTCCTTTCCTTCAGCTTTTCTTTCCTTCACAATAAAGAAAAACACTGTGTGTGCTCGTTGGGATGCTTCAGAGCTATAGCTGGGTAATCTGCTCCTCTTGCCCTTTTTAGATGCATCTTTCCTTCATCTGTCCTTTCCTTCACATAAAAAAAAACACTGCGTGTGTGCTCGTTTGGATGTTTAAGAGCTATTGGTGGGGAACCAGGTCCTCTTGCCCTTTTTAGATGCTCCTTTCCTTCACAATAAAAAAAAACACTGTGTGTGTGCTCGTTGGAATATTTAAGAATTATCGGTGGGCAACCACCTCCTCTTGCCCTTTTCAGATGCACCTTTCCTTCATCTTTCCTTTCCTTCACAATAAAAAACACTGTGTGTGTAATCGTTGGGATGTTTAAGAGCAATCGATGGGCAACCAGCTTCTCTTGCCCTTTTTAGATGCTCCTTTCCTTCAAATTTCCTTTCCTTCGTAATAAAATAACACTGTGGATGCTCGTTGGGATGTTTTAAGAGCTATCGGTGGGCAACCAGCTCCTCTTGCCCTTTTTAGATGCACCTTTCCTTCATCTGTCCTTTCCTTCACAATAAAAAACACTGTGTGTGCTCGTTGGGATGTTTAAGAGCTATTGGTGGGTAACCAGCTCCTCTTGCCCTTTTTAGATGCACCTTTCCTTCATCTGTCCTTTCCTTCACAATAAAAAAACCCTGTGTCTGTGCTCGTTGAGATGTTTAAGAGCTATCGGTGGGCAACCAGCTCCTCTTGCCCTTTTTATATGCTCCTTTCCTTGGTCACTGATAAAATTTTGAAAAGACGACTTTATTCAAAACATTCAAAAAATCTAATAACTATGTCTCTAATAGCCCCAGGGCAATGATTGTAAATCATGCAATTTGACCTGTATTACATGTAGGATTAATCATTAGGAAAAGGAGGAATTTTGATTTTAGGTGTGGTCAAAAAGACTGAGGGTATTACGGTGAAACTTCCAAGTATGTTGAGGGACATTTCAAAATAAATCTAAAGATACTCTGTATATCCTGTTGATGAAAAGGGGGTATTTGTGATATCACACGAACAGCTGAGGGTATTAAGATTAAACTTTCAGGGTATGTTGAAGAGGATGTTAAAAAGGCATCGGAGGGCAACCAGTCCCCCTCATATTCCGTTTTTAGCTGCCCTCCCTCCACAAATATCTGATGAGCATTTTGGAATAGCCATTTTGTTCAAAATAGTCGGAAAGTCAAATAACTATACCTTTTGGGATGACGTGGGCCCAACCCCCGACAGCCCCTGGGGGATATGTTGCAAGTTGTATGTTGCCCACTATTTACATACATGGCTGGCTATTGGGAAAGGGAGACATGTTCGATCCTGAATCTCGAAAATGGCTAAGAATATTTAGGTAAAACTTTTAGAAAACGTTGAGGGGGATATCAAACAAAATCGAAGCGCACTATATGCAGAAGGGTTGTCAAAATGGCACAACAGCTATGTCTAAGGACGGCTAAGGGTACTAAATTGAAATTTAAAGGCATGTTTAGAGGGATGTCAAAAAAGAAATGAAGGGCACACACCCACTCTTGCCTCTTTAGATGCTCCTCTTAATGCTGACAGAGATCTTACAAAGCCATTTTATTCAGAATAATCACAAGATCTAATAGCCATGCCTCTGAGGATATCATGCCTCCACTGCCCCCGGCGCAGGACATATAAATTATGGTATCTGTCAATTTTTTTTTTAACGCAGGATTTACCATTGCGAAAAGAAGAGATGTTTAATGCTGGGTCTGTCCAAAAAGGCTAAGGATATTGGGGCAAAATTAGGGAAATATTGAGGGTTATGCTTAGCTAAATAAAAAGAAACTGTTTTTCCCCTTCCACCACCCCTATCTGTAATTGTCTAGGGCCTCTTGCTTCATTTGCGCTTTACTGAAAACCAATTATATCGCAGATATTTTCTTTTGTATTTACAACATTGAAAATACAAATAGAAAATTACAGTGAAACAAATCTCGAATTCCTGAGCTTTCAGCTATTAATATCATTTTATGTTAAATATTCAGTTTCATTTTATTAATTCTTTCCAAGGACTGTTTAAGAAATATATAGTTCTCAGTAAAACGCAAATGATGCAGCAGGCTCTAGGGTTTTACAGTTAGAGGAGGGGGAAGGGGACAGTTGCCAAACTCTTATTTGTAGTGATTTTTGTTCGTTTTAAGTTTCATTGTTTTTAGTACCTGTTGTATATTTGTTTGCTATGATTGTTTATTTATTTTCTGTTTGTTTTGGGTTTTACATACTGTTCAATAGTAATTATTAATCGTTTTGAGTTTGAAAAAATACAGGAATTTGTTTCTGCTGGTCTTAAAATTAATGTGGCTTTTTACTTTTCTATGATTAACTCTTTTTACAGAGTACTTTTCAGTATTTTTAGGAATAATGGCATTTGACTCCTTGGTAAATACAATATTTAAAAAAGTTTCTTATTTTGTTTTGATATTTATTGTATTTGGATTTTAGTATTTTGCATGTTTTTGTATTTCATTTGTCTGAAATTAATTTTCTAAGATCAAGGCTCATTTTGGATAGATACCCATAGCAGGGCGTTTCTAGCTTTACTTACCAGTTCTGGACAATGGCGGTTGTGAACCATAACGTTGTTAAGTAATTCATTCCCTCGGCGAGCAGAATTTTGAAAAAAATTCTATTTATATAGTTATTATCTTATATATGCTTCTTGTTTTTCCTTTTTAAATATCTAGTAATGCCGATGTATAAACCCAGAAATTCCAGAAATTCTGGCAGGTTGGATCAGACTCAGACCCCGGGCCCTTGGAATTAAACTAAAACTCATGGTAAAATTTGCAGTTTTCAACATGATTTAGCTTTGAAGAAAGTAAACATATCACATGATGCCTTTTCTTTTTCTCATTTATAGTTCAACAGTCGTTTCTTGGGGGAATTCCATTTTGACCCTTAATGGGGGCTCAAAAGGTAAAACAGCCCATATTAACCAAAACTTATGAAACACGTTAAAAAAAATGGCTAGTGAGAAAAAATTGTCATTTGTAGCTGGTTCAGGACTGGTAATTATTATGTTCCTTAGTCTTAAAAGTAAAATGTAAATGTTGAAAATCACGTCACAGCAAATATAACGTCATTTTTAGGGGTTTCTAGCTCTTTTTGAAAATTCCGGCAAATTTGTTTCAAAATAATATTTTACTGTTTGTTCTAAAGAGAATAATAATTACCATTCCTGAAGCATTTGTAGCTGATTCAGGACAGGTAACTATTATTCTCCTTAGTCTTAATAGTAAAATATTATTTTGTTTACTATACCATTAGATGGCCTCGTAGATATATGGATCATAAGAATTCATCTACTTTGTGTAAATTGAGATATTCCATATGAATAAAATATGTAAATTCATTTATTCTAGGAAAAATAACAGTCTTACATCCAAAACTACAACCACCACCTCTACAACTACGAGAACTACGACTACTACACCACTCCCTACTACAGAAGAGCTACTAATAGTAAGTGAAGCTCTGGCTCCCCAAAATAACGATTGGGATAGGTTCCCAGAAAAGAACTTTATAGATGATCATGAAGAAAAAAGTGAGTCCTAAATCTTTTCTTCTGTCACTGTTTCATGTTTAGAAGCTCCGTGTCAATCGGTGGTGTCCACCAATGGTGATTACAGTATGTCTCAGTCTATATGTGCGTACCACTATCAGTGTAGTCACGGTGGCCACTTTGTATGGCGTATCCAACTTTCTATCGTATGAAGAATTTAATAAATTTAATTTAATAAATTTAAAAATTATTTTAAAAAAAAAATAATTTAAAAATAAAAATTTTAAAACGTTAAAAATTTTAACGTTGTATCATCTTGGTCTAAAAATTTTTTGAGACCAGTAGATAGAAGTATGAAAAGAAGATATAAAAAATAGAACAAACACAAAATAGAAAATTACAATATTTGGGTTTCCTCAGGTTTTGGTTTTTTGGTATCTTCAATGATATCTTTTAATATTCTTGTCGAATAGTAAAGACACCTGAAATAATTTTCACCAGTGACCGTATTATTGGTTCAGACGGGCAGAGCCAAGAGTTATGTAAATAGTGAAAATTATTCTCTTTTGAAAAACGAACCAATAGTCAATAAGGGAGTAAAAATTTTACTTAATCACCAGGGGACTTGATTTTCTACTGGACCAAAAGGAGTTACTTCAATAATAGCTAACAAGAGGCTTATTTCGCAACAAAATAATTAACTTAATTTCAATTTTATAATTTTTTCTCAGTTGCTTTGATGTTCTCACTGAAGTAACTCTAATGGGTTCTTTTCCCTACGTGGATCAGTAGTGACAATTGTATTTACTATTATTAGTGGTGGTTTTATTTTTTTTAGTTTAGTGTTTTTTATTTTTATCTTGTGCTGAAAATGCCTAGTTTACATACAGGTGAAATATCCGCGTTGTTCTAGTCTGTCATCTCTTTTCTCTCTACTGGCCGCAGTCTCGTTTGATGCATTTAAAGTGGTATGAGAAGGGAATAGAATGTTGACATTTATATAGTAGGGCAATATGTGAGGTAAGACTGAATTTAACTGTGAAGGAAAATTTTCGAATTGGCCCAGTAGAGATGTATTAGAGTTTCTATGTGCTTAATTGGTGTTACTTGTTTAATTGATTATGCTTAATCCAAAGTAAGCAGAATGGGTTAGATGTTCTTTAATCTTTATTATGATTTTGAATGATTGTAAATGAATTATTGTTTTGGAGGTTTTGAGCGGTCAGGGTGCAAGAATGGGCTGACTTCTAGTGTTAAGAGGACCAAATCGCTTAGACTAGGAATAAGTGATGGTAAAGAGGGTATATTTGGGTAATTTGGTAAATTGGTGCAATGAATAGCTTCAATTACCTGGGTAGTAGTGTTAGCAAAGGCGACGGATGCAGTGAAGGTGTAAAAAGTAGAATAGCTAAGGCCCAGGCTGTTTTTTCACAGTTGATAAAAGTTTGGAAAAACAGGAAGATAAGTCTGATAACCAAGATTAGAATATTAGAGACAATTGTGGAGAGGGATGGTAAATTTGTCTTGACGTAGAAGAGCTGAGGGAGAATGTTTTTTTTACGTAGTTGAACAATCTTAGGAAGAACAGGAAGATGAATCTTAGAATCATTTGCGGATTGTAGAAACCTTCTTAATAACTGGTCAAGAATAACCATGCAGTATAGATATGATGAAGAAAATAAGCTAGATGTTTTCCCAAGGAATTGTAAAAAGGGGTAGAGTTTTATCATGTGGAGCTATTCTCCAAAGGACCTGTCTGACAATGTTTTAGGCACTTTTGAACAACAGTTTGTGAGAAAGAAATTGTTCTTTCATGATTTTAAAATGCATTTGAAAAAAATCCAACGAGGAAGTATGAGAGAGAGAGAGAGAGAGAGAGAGAGAGAGAGAGAGAGAGAGAGAGAGAGAGAGAGAGAGAGAGAGAGAGAGAGAGAGAGAGAGAGAGAGAGAGTAATCTACTAATGCTACTACTATGCTACTACTAACAGTCCGTCAAAGTACTGAGCTGATAACACACTTAAGCACGCTTTTTGACCATCCCAATCTATTGAAAGCCTCCCTCTTTACATCCTCCCAGGAAGTTCCCATTTCACTTGAATCTTTTCTTACTATATCCTCTTACCCCACTCGGTGACGACCTGCTTTTCGTTTGGCCTTAGGCGGTTGGACGAAAAGAACAATCTTTGGCAATCTGTCATCCTTCATCCTGGAAACGTGCCCTAGCCATCTCAACCTTTCTCACATTATAGCCCTAGATAACAGGATTGAGGCACATTTTTCTTGCAACTCACTCTTTGTTTTAGAGTCATTCAGTCGGGTACCCTAAACAATCAGTAGGTAATTTTTTCTGGAAAACGTCTAGCAAATACTCCTCCTTTTTTCAGAGTGTCTGAAAAAGGCTTTTTTTTAAAGTGGAGGTCACTTCTCTATATTTCCCCCATCTTACTTTTTATTTGCTTTTTTCAATTACGGAAACAAATTTCTAACAACTATGTGACCAGAAACCGCGAATTTCTAGCATTATTGCACTTCTTTTGGGGGTTGGGTGGGGGGATATTTAATTTTAGATCTGCTTACGCGCAACCTTGATTTTAGCGAAAAAATATTTCAAAGCGTATATGATGTTTAAGGCTATTCACCTTCTTTTAATTTTTCATAGTTAACTTATGTGGCTGCTAAATCTATATTTTTATCAGGAAAATTAAGTAAATAAGTGGAAAACAGGATATCACTTTTAAAAGTGATTATATAAAAAAAAACAAGTTTTTTTAACTGCAAGTAAGGAGCGACATTAAAACTTAAAACGAAAAGAAATTATTCCGTATATTAAAGGGGTTGTTCCCTCCTGAACACCCCACTCTTTACGCTAAAGTTTGACTCTTTGTTGCAACTCTGCTTTTTAAAACAATAAAAAAAACTTTATCGTAAAGAGCGAGGGAGAAACAGGAGAAACAGATTATAGTCAGGATTACGTATTATTTGGCGAATGAGTCTCGGGCAATATGTTTTCTTTTTTTTAATGGTCGTCTCTAAATTTTCATTCCAAAAAAAGCAAAATTCCTGTATTAGGCCCACACTTTACCTCCCTCCCTTAAATATTACATTGAAAATATCGTTTAATGGTTGTCTGTAAAGGATTCATGGGAAAAAAATTATTCCCAGGAAAACGGCCGAGGAATGTCCAAGCAACTAGATATTCCTTTCCAACAAAACCGAATAGTCAGCTTCACGCTTGTGCTGAAAATATGTGAAGGCTAGTCATGTTTCATTTCTCTCAAAGATTAGGTTAGAATAGGCGAAAAATAAAGCTCTTTTTAGCAATTTCAATCCGTCTTTTGTTTTTGGGGAGAAACCGTTATTTAGCTAATGCAACCTTTATAATTTTCTATGCCAGATTCATATATGTTTGATGAAAATGTTAGCAAAATGAATGAAGGTTTTGCGATTTCAGGGTTCAAGAATAGGTCTAAAAATAAATGCTGAGAAGACTAAGTTGTTAAGACTAGGACTAAGTGAAGGTTAAGAGGTGATATTGGGTAACAAGAAGATTGACATAATGAACGGCTTCACTTACTTAAGTAGTATTACTAATAAATACAGTGGACGTAGTGAAGGTGTTAAAAAAAAATAGCCTAGAAATAGCCATCAAAGGACTCTGTTTACCTAGGCTTTTTTTTAAGTAGAGGTCACTTCTCTATATTTCCCCCATCTTACTTTTTATTTGCTTTTTTCAATTACGGAAAAACATTTCTAACCACTATGTGACCAGAAACTGCGTATTTCTTGCATTATTGCACTTCTTTTGGGGGGTTTGGGGGAGATATTTAACTTTAGATCTGCTAACGTGCAACCTTGATTTTAGCGAAAAAATTTACCTCCCTAGTATTATTAATACACACTAGTACTATTAATAAATTACAGTGGACGTAGTGACGGTATTAAAAATAGAATAGCCTAAGTCCAGAGCGTTTTTTAACAGTTGAATAAAGTTTGGAAGAATGCGAAAATAAATCTGCGTAACGATATTAGATTATTGGAAGCTACAGTAATGACAATGGTCAGGTGTGGTTTTTGTGAAAGTTCTTCTTGGTAGGGTTTGAATAGAGAGGCTTTGTAGATTAGAATAGAGGAGAAGCGTGTGTAGCTGTGTTGACCTCCGGTGGTTTGGTGCCACAGTGAGTTGTTATTAGTAATAGTATGTCAAATATGATACTCGTATAACCAAACATGCTAAATTATCTTTGATATTTCAACATAATTTTTCAAAGATTTTACGTTTAGCAATAAGTCTTATTTTTATCAGACTTAGTTTTTTTTGTAGATTGAGCTATTTAATACCTTATATAAAAAAAATTTCCTTCTATGACCAAATTTTGATTTTATTTTATTCCAATAAAACAAAAACATTAGCAAACATTACACATAATGCCAAAATGTAAGTTTTTACAATATTCGCATTTTTTTTCATTTTTTGTTTTTTTTATATTTTGGAAGTTTAAGAATTAAATATTATTTGTTAAAAATTCTGATTAAGGAATCATCGAAATATTCTAATGTTTTGGGCAGCAACGAATTTCAGTTTGTTAAAGTTTAATCCTTGTGCAGAATTACGTCAGTTAGTCAGTTAGTCTTTAGTCAGAAGAATATTATGTTCAAAAGCTGTTCCAGTTTTTTTTAGAAAGATTGAAAAACAGATGAGCTGAAACATATTTATCAGTTTTTTTTAATTGTTTTTGTTTGTTCTGTTTTATCAGTTCTTTTGTTTCTTGTATAGAATTTCCTCTATAAGAAAATTATATGGAAAAGTTTTGGTTTTTGTATAGAATTATTCATTAGTCAGAAGAATATAAATTTGAAAAATCTGTTCCAATTTTTTACAATGATTGAAAAACAGATGAGCTAAAACATTTTTATCTTTTTTTTTAATTGTTGATCTGGTTTATCAGTTCTTTTTTTTAATTTTCTATTGTTTTTTTTTTTGTAGTTTTCGCAAAGGCAGGCAAACTTGTCCTTGGATCACTTTAGAGTGGGATTCAGAAAGAGTAATCATATGTAATTAACTAAATGAATCTTATAAAATAAATGCTATATAAAAATAAAGCATTTTTATTTAACACAAGAAGTTAGGTACCCCCCCCCCTTTTCTGGCTTAATCTAAATGAAGGGAGGGGGGGGATTAGTTTCACTGCCTCACCTTTATTTGTATTTAATATATATATATATATATATATATATATATATATATATATATATATATATATATATATATATATATATATATATATATATATATATATATATATATATATATATATATATATATATATATATATATATATATATATATATATATATATATATGGATGCACATAACTCCTCTATTATACTCTAATATTATCTTTTCATGTTTGAAATAATCCATTAATCTAAATAAACGTTCAAATTTGCTGTAAAATTAAGACTATTTATCGGGCATTATCATTCTTCTGTCAAAGTAAGTGAGCGTAATCCTAGAAGCATCAATGTTAAAACACCTTGCACCAGCAAAGTGGATGAAGCCACGCTGCATGAATGTAATTTGCTGGGGTTTTTCAACTACTATTGACTACTATGGACTAATTTTGGACTACTATGGGCCGTGGTTCGTCCTTAGTTTAATAAATCTCAGTTAGTACCGCTATAACCATGATATATTCAAAGTGATGTGCAGAGAAGTTTGATGTTTTGCAAGTATTTCATGAGCTACATGAGAGGCTTAATTGAAGTTTTGGCAACTTCTGTCACACGATCGCACAGTTTTATGTGTTCCTCTTCTCGTGATCCATCAGTTAAATTGATGTGGCAATGGTTTTTAAAGTACATGATTGTGGGAATTCCAAGGTTCAAAAATGTTCAAAGTTCAAAATGAAATTTCCATATATTTTGAATACGTCGCATACGGAACACAGTTTTATGTGTTCCTCTTCTCGTAATCCATCAGTTAAATTGACGTGGTAACGGTCTTTAAAGTACATGATTGTGGGAAGTCCAAGGTCCAAAAATGTTCAAAGTTCAAAGAAAACGTTACTATGCCAAAATCTTTTTGTCTTATAGCCATAATTACTGACGATGAATTACTTACTTTGAGCAACATCCTGCTTTATTTAGACGAAAAAAATCCTTTTGCTACGCCATTAATAAGTTTACAAGGAAAAACAAGATCAGGAAGCCAAGAAGATTTAGCAAGACAGCCGTAAGTACACAATTATTATAGCTACTCAGTGATCAGAGAGTAGAAAAAAGCGTTTATCAGGAATATGGAGTCAGATTTTTAGTAAATTTTTTTCTGAATTGATTTGGAGTAACAGAAATAAGACCCTTTTGGGTCGGAGTTGTCGAAACACGAAAAGCATGTAGTCAATCCAAATACTGTTAAATACTACCAAAGAATGACAACAATATACAAAATTAATATTGTAGGCTAATTATATTGAATAAGGTGTTTTAAAACTAAAGAAATGTGTTTAAGGAGAAACTTATAAATTAACTTTCTGCTGGGAAGTAGCTGGAATGCTGGGGTCGAAGTTCGTACTTCTTTGATGAAAATGTTAGAAGTCAAAACAATCATATTTATAGTTTCGAGAATTGGAGTTGGTAGTAAAATGGCTCGACTTCAGAGCCCTGGCATTTAGAACATTTTGTTATTTTTGCACTTTTTGACGTCACTGGTAGACACTTTTTCGTCATCATCATCACTAGGAGCTTACTGTGTAGCCTGCTCTATCTGTGAGTTCTGCTGACAAACACAGCTTTGATAAGACACATAAATTAGTTTTTCCACAAAATATTGATAGAGTATTTTTTGGTGTTATTCTCTCTCTCTCTCTCTCTCTCTCTCTCTCTCTCTCTCTCTCTCTCTCTCTCTCTCTCTCTCTCTCTCTCTCTCTCTCTCTCTCTCTCTCTCTCTCTCTCTCTCTCTCTCTCTCTCTCTCTCTCTCTCTCTCTCTCTCTCTCTCTCTCTCTCTCTCTCTCTCTCTCTCTCTCTCTCTCTCTCTCTCTCTCTCGGTTATAATATGCTCAACTGCTTTGTGTTCATTTTTTCTGTTTATTTGGGCTCATAAAATTGTCCTTATAGCTAATTAGTTTATTCTGCAGTGTATGTGTGTAGTATTTTTTGAGGCTATATAAGAAGCTACACGATCTTTAATTTCTTCAATAAAGTCAACAATGCAGACAAATTATAGGAGTTAAACAAGTATTTCACAAGAAAAATTGGAATTACAAGAAAACTATTAGAATGGAAATAATAAAAGTTTCATGATTTCAGGAGTATGGTCCCCTGAGCTCTTAGCCTGTCCGTGCCTACAGCAGTTTCACTTACCTGTCACTATTAAATCTGACCGTATCTGTCTTATGGTCTATCCTTCGCAGTCTATTTATATGTCTTACTCGCTTACTCACTCTTCATCTCTTTTTCTCCCCTACTGTCCTTTTCTCTATTTCTCTCGCTTTCTCTCTCTCCGGTTATTTACGAAAGATATTCAACTGCTTTATGCGTAAATATTTATTCTTCAGACTATTTGGGCCCCAGACAGCAAGTGAGGCAGTTGTCAGTGGAACTTCTCGTCTCATCAAAGATCTGTATGACAACTATAGTCCAGAAGTAAACAACAATGAGCAGGTCACTCAACAACATCTAAACGAAGAAGAAGCATTTTTTCAAGCGGTTCTTGCTACTGAGCCGATGAAGAGGGTAGTGGCTCTGCTTCAGTCCCGAGGTTTTTTTCCTTTTCCTTTCTTCTTTCTTTCCCTTTCATTTTATATTGCATGCTTAGTTTTGGCTTTATCCTTCTTAGCTTCGGTGGGTTTTTTTTTAACGCTATGGCTCTCGAGTGTTTTCAATTTATAAAATTACAAAAGAATACGTTTTTGTATAGCTTTTGAGGATCTAGTAAATAATATCTTGTCCCCTTCTCCAAAACAAAAATTTACATAAAAAAGAATTCCATCTTTTGCCCCAACAAAAAATTTCTGAAAGATCCATCACCCAATCGTGAGAATAACAGAGTAGACTTACTAAAAGCACATTGAGAATTCGCCACTTTGATTAAACGCAACGAATAGTAATAATAATTATAATTTATATTTTACCCACTAGTCTGCAGAAGCATAATAACGAAAAGACACAAAAGTCATAAAAAAAAAAAAAAATCAGTTTTACCGTTGAAGTGCTTCACATTGTTTCTTTCATGCTCATGTTCATTTAGTTTTCAGTCTTATATGTATACACATATCTGGCAGAGAAAAAAGCTCGTTTTCATGGACAAAACAGCTAAAAAATAAATAGTAAAATCAAGAGATAATCAAAAAAGATATTTTTTTTTCATTTTTTGTCCACCAGTAGTCGATTAACAAGAAGGAAATGAAGATCCGAAAAACAAACCCAAAAAGAAAATAACAAATTAACAATAATACAAAAAAAGCTAAGTAAAATAACTAATAGCTATCGAAAAGGAAGGACTTTAACTTATTTTTTGGAATTCTAAACGACAAATCAAAAGTGATACCCTACTCATATCGGTTCTATGCAGCAACCACTCTTTATCCTAGAGAAAAACAGGACCTCTCTGAAATTATCAATGGCTAGCGTGGTTTGCTTGTATTGCGAGTAAAATATAAAGATGACATAGCAATCGGGAACAGATCAAAAGAAAAAAATAGCTAAGCAGTGTATGGAGATTGTGATTAAGTTTGAATAATAACGAATAAAAAGTAACTGCTAGTTCAACAGGAAGAATATTTAATAAAGAATATAAGCTCGTTGTACAGGATTAAAAACAAAATTAGAAAAAAAACGCTGGGGATGGAAGAAAATACGAAGCGCCTTATTTTGTTGTGCAGTAGAATGAAGTCGAATCCGAAAGTATTTAAGTAAATAAGTGGACAGTAATTTAGGTAAGAATGGACAAGAGCAAAATAAATAAGACGCATAACTTCCAGAGGCAAAACAAATTTCATACGGTGCATAATACCTATGTTCCTTCCAAGATTGAATTGAAAATTATATGTGGCTTCCAATTTAAATTTGAGACAACTAGTACACCTAGGTAACAAGTTATATCAACGCGTGATATCTCTGTACTTGATACAGAAGACTTAATCAACTTAAGACATGGAAGAGCCCGTGAACATACTATAAATTTAGTTTCTACAGTATTCAGAGCTAGACTATTTGCCGTATACCATGCTAATGTTCTATCAAATGCAAGACTTATATTATGTTTGGTTTGACTGTATATTATGTTTGACACTAACAATTCCAAAAACTATACAGGCTATGATCAGCGAACAGTACAGTCACCCTTAGGTTCACAATTAAATTATTAATATCATTAACATAAATTAGAAACAATAGTGGGTCTAGAATTGAACCCTGAGGTACTCTAACTCTATTCGAACTCTATTAATAGACCGAACTATAATACACCAGACTCTATAACTTAAATATGACATTATTACCACATTAGCTTGACCACATTAGCTTGACCACAATTTGACAATTTTTCATTTAAAATTATATGAATTGTACTATTAAACACTTTCCGTATCTCCACAAATATAGTAACTGGAATTTCATTCTTGTTCAAAGCATCATGTATAAACTGGGTCATTACCAAAATAGCATTCTCTGTGAAATGGCCTTTGCGAACGAATTGGAACTTACTAAAAAACTATTCTCTTTAAGAAAACTAACAATTTTTACATACAAACAACGTTCAATAGTCTTTCCTGAAAGCAGATAGGATAGATATAGGCCTATAGTTATAGTTATAGTAGATATAGGCTTGACCACATTAGCTTGACCACAATTTGACAATTTTTCATTTAAAATTATATGAATTGTACTATTAAACACTTTCCGTATCTCCACAAATATAGTAACTGGAATTTCATTCTTGTTCAAAGCATCATGTATAAACTGGGTCATTACCAAAATAGCATTCTCTGTGAAATGGCCTTTGCGAGACACGAATTGGAACTTACTAAACAAAGCTATTCTCTTCAAGGAAACGAACAATTCTTACATATTAACAACATTCAATAATCTTTCCAAAAGCGGATAGGATAGATATAGGCCTATAGGTAGACGGATCGCTCACATCTCCCCTTTTATGCAGTTCATTAACAAGAGTGAACTTAATGCAAGACGAAAATACCCCCTTTTTGAAACAAAGATAAATTATATACACAAGAAAATTAACTATAATAAGCATAATCGATTTAAATAAATTCGTACGAGATCGGTCAATTCCTTTTGAATGTCCAATTTGGAGTTTATAAAGTACAATCTGCAATTCTACAGATGAATATGGATCGGTGAGTAAAGGGGAGTAGAAAACCTTTAAAATCAGTAGAGTCAAGTGTTAAATTTTGGGATGCCTCTTCTTACGTCTTTTCTCCTATTTTGGCGAAGTGAGTATTGAGCATGTAAGCAACTTGAGTTTTTCATTCAACAGCTGTTTTACCGTCCGGGGTCCTCATCTCATCCAGAAGAGAATTCATCCTTTTTTTAGTAGTTGGGGGGATCAAGCCGTGGCTAATTGTAGAAAAAGCCAAGACAGACAGTCTGAGTGAGTGAAAGGCACATCTGGCATAAGCCCTTTTTAGGATTGTATAAAAATGATGCCAGTTCATTTGTTTATAGATAGGTCTACCTATCATATGTCCATGCGTCATTCCTAAGGCAGAACTACGATAGATGGTCATAGAACTAAGGGATGAAAGATTGGATTGATTTTGGGTTGACGCGTGACGGGCAATGCCCACTGGACTAGTATACAAAATCTGGGACTCGATTCGCTTGGACTCAGAGGCAAACAAGTGAAACCTAAGCCGAGTAGGCTTGGCCGTTTGTAGTGTAAAGGTGGAATACCGTGTCACAGAACTGACACATGACCACTAAGTCCTCTGGAGATCCACACGCTTTGTTGAATGCCGTCAAATAGTACTGCTGTTTGTCAGACCTTAGAGCTTTGATTAAGTAATTCTCGTATGCTTTAAAAGAAGCTTGATTTTTGTCATCTGGATGAGAGAAATATTTTTTATACAGCCTGTTCTTTAATTGGATTAACCTTTTGTAATTTAAGGCCTTTTGGGTCTAATGTAACGTCTGAAAGGGGCGGAAGACATGTAATAAGCCAGAATGATTACTTTGATGAATTCGTTGACCAAATACTGTGAAGCTTGTTTTGTATTTTCGTACTCTAAGCATGGTGAGGGATCAATTTTAAACAGTAGTTCATTCAATCGCAGAACAGATGTAGCGTTCTGCATAATGTGGTCAGACGTGTCATTGACAACAAGATTGCACCAATGAAATTCAGTATTCAGAAACATATTTCCGATTATCGTTGCTGTCGAGCTTACAATCCGAGTTGGAATACAGCAAGCTGAGAGAAGGTCCAGCGAAAGACAAAGGGTCAAAAAATCAACAGCCAAAAGTGAATAATATGTAGATGAAAGACCATTTCTAGCATTACTTATATTAATGTTCCCCATATACATAATATTCCGATTCCGCTCAATTGCAACAGAAGAAAATATATCCAACTTACTTATAAAATTTTGCACCGAAGAACTAGGGGGTCCATAGAATAAGCAACAAAATCAGTCCTAAAATCAAGTTCAACAACCACGAATTCAAACACTATTTCTCATACATACAATCAAAATCTTGAACAATTCTACAAGAAATATCACTACGAATAAAAAGACAAGGCGTACTTTCCATCTAGAATTCATAGTAATAAAATAATAACCGTTAAAATTCGCTAAGTTACGAGTTGACTCATCTAAGAAAGTTTCGCAAACACCTAATAAAGCAACTTGGTGATAAGGAAGGAATTAAGTTAAATGGTCCGAGCTACTCATCAGCCCACAACCCTTTAAACTTGCTAGCCTCATGCTACTAGGAGTGAGACACCCATTAATCTCATCTTGGCGTAAATACTTGTCAACTGGGAGGGACCTAATAAAAACAACAATCATTATCCGAAGAAAAACAGAATTAGTAGAAATTCTTATTAAATTTAATGGGCCTCTTTCAAAATCTTTCAACCTAATCGATGTCTTATCACCACTAGAACCAATTACTATCATTTGGACTTACCAAACTGTCTGGTAAGATTTTGTAAGAGCTGAAGATCATTGATTGGCTCAGGGTTACTGATATAGGTAATTACGTAGGCACCTATTCTTTGAGCTGTATTTACTCAGACATTTTTGTTATAGTCTTCCCCCCCCTTCCTCGCCCATATTCTTTGAAATGCAACCAGTTGATAAAGATCCAATGGAGGAACCTCTCTCACTTTTTTACTCATTTCTGAGGTGTGATATGAGGCTACGTAGTGAGGCTACGTATGTGAGGCTACGTAGTCTTGAGCACGATTATATATTTTGAAAACTGAGATACCAGTTGTATTTATGTTAAAAATGTGTGATTTATATTTATATAATTGGTTGCATTGCAAATTCTTTCAGTCTTCTGAAACTCCCGTGACTGCTTGGGAGATTGGATGGTAATGGGGTGGAGGCAAGAGGGCTATCAGCGTAATCATAATTTACATATCAGTTAAATGCCTACGATCTGTAAGTAAATGTTGTTTGATTTCTTTTGTTTTAGGTTTACTCCCTACTAATAATCGAAACTTGGAATCCATTTTGAGAACTTTGTGGTTTGAGCGCTTCTCTCGATCTCGCGGTAGCCTTGGCTCTAGTGGCTTTGAGCATATATTTTTAGGCGAAGTGAAAAACGCTGAACCGTCGGGCTTCCATTCGTGGCTTTATTTTAAACAGCAAGAAGAAGTAGGGTCACTTGACTACCTAGGATTCATTCGATCTGCCAAACTGAGTGGAAAGGTAATTTTTTCACAAATGTTTTTAAATTACATAATCATTGGAATCAGCTCAAAAAAAAATTCCTGATATCCTTTTACAGGGTTGTCAGTCCTATATATATATATATATATATATACTAGCTGTTGGGGTGGCGCTTCGCGCCACCCCAACACCTAGTTGGTGGGGGCGCTTCGCGCCATATATATATATATATATATATATATATATATATATATATATATATATATATATATATATATATATGTGTGGTTTTAACTACGTAAAACTTGCGAATATACAACATTCTTTGCTGTCCCATTGTCTTTGCATATAAATAGATTGTCAGGTTTACCGACTCTTGAACATGCAACATATAATGGTCCATGGGAAAACAATCTGTATTCAGATCTATACCTCATGATTCTAATGATTGCCCTTGAGCTTTGTTGATGGTGATTGCTAATCGACCATTCCCTGCCCCGGTGTCCCGGTCGTCATTTATATCCCCCTGTTTCCCCCGGTGTCCCCGTTGTAGTTGTGTCCCTGTGTCCCGGTCGTCATTTATATTCCCTGTGTCCCGGTCGTCATTTGTATCCCGGTGTCCCGGTCTGTATATACATTCGTTTTTTTAGTTTTGTTTTTCTCCTTTATTTTTTCCTTTTTTTTCTTTTTTAGTTTATTTAGATTTTTAGATTTTTTAGTTTTTTTATTAGTTTTTAGTTTTTTTTCTTTTTAGTTTTTTTGTAGTTTTTACCTTCTTTTTAGTTTTGTTAGTTTTTTTTTTTACTTATGTCCTGGTCGTCATTTATACTCCCTGTGTCCCGGTGCTTTGTTGATTGCTAATCGAACATTCCTTTTGTCCTGGTCGCTTTCTCTTTGAGTGTCGTCATTTATTTTTTTCTTTTTTAGTTCTTTTAGTTTTTACCTTTTTTAGTTTTTTTTAGTTTTTTAGATGAAAATTTTTTTTAGTTTTTTCCTTTTTTTCTTTTTAGTTTTTTATTGGTTTTTACCTTTATTTTAGCTTATTTTTCAGTTTTCTCCTTTTTTTTAGTTTTTTTTTATTTTTTATTTTTTTTAGTTTTTTACCTTTTTTTAGTTTTTTTAGTTTTTTTAGTTTTTTACCTTTTTTACTTTTTTTTTATTAGTTTTTAGTTTTTTTTGTAGTTTTTGCCTTTTTTTAGTTTTTTCAGTTTTTTTTTAGTTTTTATTGGTTTTTTAGCTTTTTTATTTTTTTATTAGTTTTTAGTTTTTTTTGTAGTTTTTGCCTTTTTTTAGTTTTTTTAGTTTTTTAGCTTTTTTATTAGTTTTTAGTTTTTTTTGTAGTTTTTGCCTTTTTTTAGTTTTTTTAGTTTTTTAGCTTTTTTATTTTTGATATTAGTTTTTATTTTTTTTTGTAGTTAGTTTTTTTAGTTTTTTACCTTTTTTTAGTTTTTTTAGTTTTTTTAGTTTTTTAGCTTTTTTATTTTTTTATTAGTTTTTAGTTTTTTTTGTAGTTTTTGCCTTTTTTTAGTTTTTTTAGTTTTTTAGCTTTTTTATTAGTTTTTAGTTTTTTTTGTAGTTTTTGCCTTTTTTTAGTTTTTTTAGTTTTTTAGCTTTTTTATTTTTTTTATTAGTTTTTAGTTTTTTTGTAGTTTTTGCCTTTTTTTTTAGTTTTTTCAGTTTTGACGTCACCTGATCCAGTTTTTTCAGGTGACGTCACCTGATCCAAATAGATTGTCAGGTTTACCGACTCTTGAACATGCAACATATAATGGTCCATGGGAAAACAATCTGTATTCAGATCTATACCTCATGATTCTAATGATTGCCCTTGAGCTTTGTTGATGGTGATTGCTAATCGACCATTCCCTGTCCCGGTGTCCCGGTCGTCATTTATATCCCCCTGTTTCCCCCGGTGTCCCCGTTGTAGTTGTGTCCCTGTGTCCCGGTCGTCATTTATATTCCCTGTGTCCCGGTCGTCATTTGTATCCCGGTGTCCCGGTCTGTATATACATTCGTTTTTTAGTTTTGTTTTTCTCCTTTATTTTTTTCTTCTTTTTTCTTTTTTAGTTTATTTAGATTTTTAGATTTTTTAGTTTTTTTATTAGTTTTTAGTTTTTTTTCTTTTTAGTTTTTTTGTAGTTTTTACCTTCTTTTTAGTTTTGTTAGTTTTTTTTTACTTATGTCCTGGTCGTCATTTATACTCCCTGTGTCCCGGTGCTTTGTTGATTGCTAATCGAACATTCCTTTTGTCCTGGTCGCTTTCTCTTTGAGTGTCGTCATTTATTTTTTTCTTTTTTAGTTCTTTTAGTTTTTACCTTTTTTAGTTTTTTTAGTTTTTTAGATGAAAATTTTTTTTAGTTTTTTCTTTTTTTTCTTTTTAGTTTATATTGGTTTTTACCTTTATTTTAGCTTATTTTTCAGTTTTTTCCTTTTTTTTAGTTTTTTTTATTTTTTATTTTATTTAGTTTTTTACCTTTTTTTTTAGTTTTTTTAGTTTTTTTTAGTTTTTTAGCTTTTTTACTTTTTTTATTAGTTTTTAGTTTTTTTTGTAGTTTTTGCCTTTTTTTAGTTTTTTCAGTTTTTTTTAGTTTTTTATTGGTTTTTACCTTTATTTTAGCTTATTTTTCAGTTTTTTCCTTTTTTTTTTTAGTTTTTTTTAGTTTTTAGTTTTTTTAGTTTTTTACCTTTTTTTAGTTTTTTTAGTTTTTTTAGTTTTTTAGCTTTTTTATTTTTTTTATTAGTTTTTAGTTTTTTTTGTAGTTTTTGCCTTTTTTTAGTTTTTTTAGTTTTTTAGCTTTTTTATTAGTTTTTATTTTTTTTTGTAGTTTTTGCCTTTTTTTAGTTTTTTTAGTTTTTTAGCTTTTTTATTTTTTTTATTAGTTTTTAGTTTTTTTTGTAGTTAGTTGTTTTAGTTTTTTACCTTTTTTTAGTTTTTTAGTTTTTTTAGTTTTTTAGCTTTTTTAATTTTTTTATTAGTTTTTAGTTTTTTTTGTAGGTTTTGCCTTTTTTTAGTTTTTTCAGTTTTGACGTCACCTGATCCAGTTTTTTCAGGTGACGTCACCTGATCCACAGATCCACAGACAACTTATTTATATATATATATATATATATATATATATATATATATATATATATATATATATATATATATATATATATATATATATGCTTTTAACTACGTAAAACATGCGAATATACAACATTCTTTGCTGTCCCATTGTCTATTTTTTCTTTTTAGTTTTTTTGTAGTTTTTACCTTTTTTTTAGTTTTTTTTTATTTTTTTTAACTTATGTCCTGGTCGTCATTTATACTCCCTGTGACCCGGTCGTCATTTGTGTCCCGGTGCTTTGTTGATGGTGATTGCTAATCGAACATTCCTTGTGTCCCGATCGCTTTCTCTTTGAGTGTCCCGGTCGTCATTTATATTCCCTATGTGCCGGTGTCCCGGTCGTCATTTGTGTCCCGATGTTCCGGTCTGTAATTTCGTCAGTCAAAAACATGACGTCAGTCAACACACAAACATGACGTCACGTGACAGACCCACACACAGACAACTTATTTATATATATATAGATGTCGCGGTCGTGATTTGTGTCCGGGTGTCCCAGTCTGTAATTTCTCTTTGAGGTTCCCGGTCGTCATTTATGTTCCTTGTGTCCTGGTCGTCATTTGTGTCCCGGTGTCCCGGTATGTAATTTCATCAGTTGACAAACATGACGTCAGTCGACAAACAACTTCATGACGCATACAGCTCAATCCTTATAATGACGTCAGTCGACAAACATGATGTCAGTCGACACACACACACAGACAACTTATTTATATATATATATAAATATATATATGTATATATATATATATATATATATATATATATATATATATATATATATATATATATATATATATACATATATATGTTTTTGTGTATGCATGTTTGCGTGTGTGTATGCGTATGTGCGTGTAAGTGTGTGTGTTTGTGTATGTATATATATATGTGTATATGTGTTTATGTGTGTATATTTATGGGTGTGTATGGGAATGTGTGTGCTCCTTGGGATTTCAGCCCTGAGCCCGGAATTTCTCCCTCCCTCTCTCCCCCCTCTCTCTCTCTCTCTCTCTCTCTCTCTCTCTCTCTCTCTCTCTCTCTCTCTCTCTCTCTCTCTATATATATATATATATATATATATATATATATATATATATATATATATATATATATATATATATATATATATATGTTTGTGTGTGTGTATGTTTGCGTGTGTGTATGCGTATGTGCGTGTAAGTGTGTGTGTTTGTGTATGTATAAATGTGTGTATGTGTGTGTATATGTATGGGTGTGTATGTGTATGTATATGTGTGTATAAGCATGTGTGTGTAAGGGTATGTGTATATGTGTTATGTGTGTGTGTATGTATATGTGTATATGTATATGCTTATCTGTATGTAAGGGTATAATAATAATAATAAGTTATTGATCACCCACTTCACAAAACAGACGTTAAGTGGAGTAAAATACAAAAGAAAAACAGCAAAAGTAATACAAAAGAAATAAATTTAATCACATACAGAAAAAAGACGGATAAGGCGATGACATCCTAGCCTATAAAACGCTTCAATAGCTAGCCTCGCAGATAATTTTTCGAAAGCACCAGTAATATCTGTCGCACAATACTTTTTAACCAGTTTTGTATTCCGGTAAGAACGAGGTAGGTATAAAAGAAATTTACAGTGCCGGTAATAATTTATGCGAATACAGTTTAGATCGCCAGTCAACAGAAGTGTCCTAATACCAGAACAGAAGAGCACAGAATGATCACAAAAACTTGAGTAAAGGCGAGTTAGCGCTCTTTTCCTATAGTGTCCACGATTTGCTACAATCTTAGAGTAACCGAGCCTCATCTTATCACTAATGTCTTTGACAGCGCAAGATCGGAGAGCATTCATAGAATCGCAAACTGTTATACCAAGCCAACGAAACGATTTAACGCGAGGAATTCTAAAACCCTCGCAGTTTAGTGATTCTGAACAATTATTACCGTTGAAAACAAGAAAGTCGCACTTGTCAATATTTAGGCACAGACCGATTTCACGGAAAGCAGAAGTAACTGACTTCACTGAACGGACAAGACCAGACTCAGTTTGACTAATTAGAAGAAGGTCATCCGCATAAGTCACATATGAGATATCAGATGGTCCTAGTAGGGACGTAGTTGATATTTTTGATAATACATTTTCAATACAAGCATTAAAAATATACGGCGAAAGAACTCCCCCTTGTCTTACACCGCAACGAACAGGGATATGACCCAAATAAGAATTATCTGATGACTTAAGGCGAAGGTAAGAATGCGAATACCAAAAACGAAGCACGTGAATTACCGATGGATTTACTCCTCTCTGGCAAATTGCTGTCCATGCTTGAGTATGACAAATACTGTCAAATGCTTTAGACAAGTCTAGGGCTGTGAAATGGGAGTATGCGACGAGTGCGATGGGCATCTTTTAATAAAGAAGTCAAAGCACGGTGAGCATGCTGACAGCCTAGCCCAGATCTAAAACCAAATTGATTATCATCATTTAGAGAAAGCTTAGTGATATAAGGTAGTAGGAGGTGTTCAAAAAGCTTGCTAAGAGTACAAGCTACCGTTATGGGCCTATAAGAACTACAAGAAACCGGATCTTTTCCTTTTTTTTATAAGTGACGTAACGCTACCACATAAGAACGAGTCGGGCACACACGAACTACTCAAACACATTTGAAATAACAGTTGGAGATGAGATTCCAGTTCAAAAGAATTCGGAACAAGATTCAAAACACTAATCCCATCAACATCCAAAGATTTTGATTTTAAACCCTTAATACCTTTGACAATAGCCCATTTTTCAACTGGAATCACATGTCTCTGACATAAACGTGACGGCAATTTTTTTTCAAGCAAACATGAGAAACGCTTATGCACTGCATAATTAACATTCGAAAATATTTTTGAATAATGTTCAATCCAAGATGGACGAGATATAATATCACTAGAACTTGCATCCGGAAACTTGGCAGAATTTATTACTTTTTGCCACTCACTATTACTTTTCGGAAAAAAGTTTCACCAGAGTAACGAACAGCACGAAGATGGTGCTTATATTCGAGTTTCGTCTTTTGTTTTAGATCAAACGCAGTACCCCGAGAAGGTCGACCACAGGCAGACCAGATTCTTAACCAGAATTTGGCCTTATTCTTAACTTTTTTCAGCAAGGGATCACACTTCCAAATTGGTTTTTGGGTATTCCGCCTGACACGAATCGGTGGGATGGCCACATCTTCAGCTTGCTTTATACATAAGATAATGTCACTATAATAGCGATTCAAATCAGCCCGAGCATTGTCAATAATAGGGTAGGCATTTGTGCAAAGAAGATGGAAAGGGACACGTACGGTGGACAGTAGAGCTCCAAGTGTAGCAAGGTAAAGAGGCATGTTCGCACTAGACCAATCACGTTTTTCAAACCACTTATGCGACATTGAGGGTTGGTTCGAGTATATGTCAGAAGTAACCATAATATCAAAATACAGAGGTAAATGATCATAATGGCTCTCATCTTCATCAACATGTACTGCTGAAGTTTGTAATGAATGATGGCAGATACAGTGGTCTAAATTTGAGACAAAACCACTACTGTGGATATATGTAAAACTGAGGTCTTTCGTTAGGACCTTAAATACTGAGGGTAGACACTGAAAAAGCGCTTCTTTTCGTGTCGAGGAAACGGTGATGTCACAATTTAAGTCGCCTATAAGCACCCACCTGTGTCCAAGACGCTCAATACCAGATATGAGAGTCTTTGATTTATTGCAAGTATTCGCATAGCTGGAGAAGGAAGAAACAGATCTTCTATCATGGGGCAAATAGGCGCTGATTATGATCACGTCTGCAAGCCGGATTTCAAGATAGTGTTCAGAGGATTGGTAGTAGCTAGGAGACAAATAGCTAGGCAGAGATGGCTTAATTATACAGGCAAGACCGCCAAAAGGCCTGCCTCGGGTACGTCGGGCATTCGTGATGAAAACAGCATGTTGAGAACTTCGCCTTAGAAAGTTTACACTGCAGCTTGGGAGCAGGTGTTCTTGTAAGAGAACAACATCATGATTAGCTAGTTTCTCATCAAGGCTTAACACTTTATCCTCTGTCCCATTGATGTTGAAAGAGCAAACTGAGACTTTATACTCATTCATGATTGGAAGCGAGAAGGTCGTGGAACTTTGGAATTAGCAAGAGCCTTTAGTTTGGAGCAACCAAAACTGTAAGCAACATGATCTCCACTACAATTTGCACACTTTGGGGTGTTAGTGCAAGGTGAGTCACTGGAGTTTCTATGGGGACCAGAGCACCGTGAGCATTTGTAGTTTTTATCGGGACATTTTGCAGCAAGGTGGTCAGGGGATTGACATTTCCTGCAGCACCTAGGAATTCGCCGATATTCATACACTCGGAATAGTTCATAGCCTATCTTCAGTCCAGATGTGTATGTCCATGTGTATGTTTCCATGTGTATATGTCCATGTGTATGTGTATGTGTGTGTATGTGTATGTGTGTATACATATGTTTGTGTAAGGGTATGTATGTATGTGTATGTGTGTTATGTATGCATGTGTGTATGTGTGTATGGGTGTGTATGTTTGTTACGTATGATTGTGTATTGCGTCTTTTGGTATTCTTTTTAGTGTAATAATAAGCGAAACTTAGAGTAATTGGCAAAATAAGTGTAGTAACAACTGTCTTTTGTCAGTTTCCGAAAAGAAAAAAGATTTAAAAATTTCCAAGTGACGTCTAACACTAGATGACTGAATGAGTAAAAGTGTATCATCATGTTCATTGCAGGGTAGCGATGCCAACGTGGTAAAATTGTGCTGTTTATGGTACAGTTTAGAGGTCTTGTGCAATTAAGTACATTTAGACATTCCATGGTATAATCCGTAATTTCTGGTGCATTTTAGTGCCGTTATGGCGTATTTGCCAAGTCAAGTTCTAGTTGTCCAAATTTTAAAAATTCCTCAGGCCACTTCTAAGGGATTTAAGCAAAAATAGAAAAAAAAGACAAGAGATTTCGTCACTTTTAGGGGGAAAAGGATTGCTTGCCTTTTATTTTATTCTAGTATTTTTGCCTGTAAAATCTTAACTGACGAAGAATGCTATAATCATTAGAAGTATTCTTTGGTGTACAATTTGGTCAGAAAACTGGTACAATTTATCTTAAAGTGTTGGTAACGCTAGTACAGAGCAGTGTTGGGAAATATTAAGTAAAGGTACTTAAGCAATTACTTAAGTAAAAAAATCTTAAGTACAAGAGTACTTGTACTCTTCTTCAGTAAAAATATTCTAAATTACTTAATACTTGTACATAAGTAAAAAATTGAAGTTTTTAAGAGTACTTAAGTGCGCAAGCACTTTCTTCAAGGCACAGAAAAAATATACCGGCATGACGAAGGGCTGATGCGTCATGTCAAGGGAGAATTCTTTGCTGCAAGACTGTTGAAACTGACACGGTCAAAAGTGAACTCTTTGGTACTGCAGTATATTGTGGATGGAATGCAACCCCTTTACGCTGTTGAGAAGCCATCGTTCAAAAATCTGATAACAAGTCTTAGACCTTATGCAAAGGTTCCAGGAAGAAAGCTGTGTTGTGCAGGTTGAAACAACTTGTCATTAACAGCAAACATTTGGTCTGCCAACAACAAAAGCTACTTGGGAAGGGCTGTACACTTGCTCAACGAGGATTTGAAATGGAAATCTTATGCCCTTGCTTGTTCCTGGTTGAAGGGCTCAGACACTTATGGCAGAATTGCTGAACAACTGAATGGCATATTTACCAGGTAAAAAATTGCAGTTGATAAAAAGGTACGGGGGTTTTGACCGATAACGCTTCTAGCTTTAGTAAGGCATTCAGTGAATATCCGATGATTTCCGATGAAGATCTTCAAGTCTCTTCGTGTCGTAGTCGATCCGCTCTTGGCCCTACCATAGCATTTTCTTTTAATAAGGTGTGAGTTATGTGGAAATTTTTTATTGAGAGGCGTGAGGAGTAAATTATTATAAGTCAGTGATGAAGAAAATGAAGCTGAAGCAAGCCAGAATGACTCATTCTGTTTTACAAACATTGGAAAAATGCCCAATTCTCATGACGACCCTGAGTATTTCCAACTTCCTCAACACTTCAGGTGTGTCAGAAACATCCATAACTTGCTTGCATCCACCGATGCTGATAAAGCCCTCTGTGATATAGCATATAAGAGGCAGTAACGTGCTGCTTTTCTGAAGTGTATTGCTCACTGGGATGCTGTGAAGAGTTCAAAAGCTGCTGTTTCAACAGCTTATGAGTTCAAACAGCTTATAAGACCCGTGATAACCAGGTGGAACTAGAACTATGACAGTGTCAAGTGTTTGATGGATTGTAGCAGTCGATTTCTTGTCAGAATCCTGCTTATCTTGTCCACTTGGAAAGGAAACGGAAAGAAGTGTTTTGAGTGTTATTGACTTGAATACTTAATTACTAAAGTGAAATCAAAATACTTGAGTACTGAAGTACTTCTTCAAAAGTACTTATTACTTAAATAGATTTTTAGAGAAGTACTTAGTACTTGTGCTTAAATAAACTTGTACTTAAATAAAAAATGAAGTACTTGGCATAATATTGGTACAGAGCACGTGTATATAAACCTTTCCATTTTCCGCTAATCCTTTTAATTAGACATTTGTGTTTCCTGGTAATGTTCCTTTCCAAAGAGGACGGGCTTTAATCGGAGCAAGTTTTAAGCTGCTTTTGCTAGCACTAGAACATTTTTTTTCAAACGAGTCGAACACAGATTTTGAGAGCCTTGTTTGTAAATCCTAGCGATACTGTATCTTCAATACATGCACTTTTTGCCTGAATTTTAATTCACAAGTGTCTATCGCCCAAGTATTAGAGAGTTGGGTTATCACAGGATTTTTCTAGATAACGTGGATTTGAAACCCTAGATTAAGCTGATTTACTTACTATACGCTTGTGAGATTGGGAACTGATGCCCAAATTTTCATAATTTCAAAAGGAAACGAAGAAAAAAACAAGAAATAATTTTAAAGAGCAATGTTGAATAACTTAAAGAACTTGGCTGCCAAATTCAAATTCTTCTAACTTACATTATGAAATCCAGCTTCATTTAGCATTAAGAGGTCTGAAATGTTCAAAACTGTCAAATTAGGTCATTTTAATATGTTAAGGTTAAGATGACTCGCGTCTTGCGTTTGTCTTCTGTTTTTTTGTAAAAGCGCTCGGTATTTTTGTAGTCTTGCTTGTGAAGTCTCCTTGTGTTTAATTTTATTCATTAGTGAATTTATTCATTCAGACTCGAATATCAAAATTTTTATGCATCTTAATATTCAAATAATTAAACTGTTAAAATATATTTATTAAGGAAATTAACATTGTTCTGAATAAATAAAATACCGTTAGTACCAGTAAACGTTGTTTTGATACGTGAAGTAGTTTCACCTTGATGATCGATTGTGTGTGTTCGCGCATCTGACGGACTCAGAGCATTAAAATATTCTAGTGTGAAGATTAAATGTGCATTTTTGATATCGTGCAGATAAAGGATGCGAAAACGTAAACTTCTTCTAGAATCTTCTGATATCATTATTATTTAAGAATTAACGACGCTTCTTGACTACTAAGGTCCCTGCGTCGGCCCTGCAGTGCATTCCTGCAGCGTGATTCGATCTCTGGGTTCCGTATTACCAAGCTAAGGTCAAATCCACTGCGCCACCACAGGACAAAAAATCTTCTCTAACCACCAATCTATAATTTAAAAAAATTTGCCATGCTCTTGAGGCTATCTACCAGTGCACTGTCCATGCAAGTAAAAAATATTTAAGCGAAAACAGCGTTGTTTTTGTTTTATTGTTAAAGTATCTAATAATATATTATCTACTTGTCTAATACCTACTATAATCTGCTACCTTCTAATCTATAAAAAAAAATCTACTATGTATTTAAGGCTATCATCTTCTAGTGTACTTTCTACTAATCTATTGTTAGTCAAATTTACCATGCATTTTAATCTATTAGTCTACTAATATCTACTGATCTGTTGCTAAAAAAGCTACCATGTTTCTTTGGCATCGCTTCTGGTACTGTCACTGAAATTGAAAGGTATTCATAAGCCACTGAACACCATGTCTGTCAAAAAACAATGTTGTTTTCGTCTAACTGTTGAAATACATACTAATCTGCTTTTTACTAGTCTACTGTCTACTAATCTATAGTTCATATTTTTTAGGGTATTGTGATTTATTTAATATTCTACTATCTACTAATCTATTGTTAAAAGAAAAATTATACAGCATTGTTTAGGCCTCCCTTCTGGAACTGTTACTGAGATTGAAAGGAACTTATAAATAGGTAAACTCAATGTTTAACGGGAAACAAAGTTGTTTCCGTTTTTAGTGTTGATATATCTACTAGTTTACTAATGTATTGTTGAAAAAAATCTACAATGTTCTTAAAGCTATTATCTACTGCTCTACCATCTACTAATCTTTTTTTTTTTTTTTTAATCTTCCACATATTTTAGGCATCCCTTCTGGAACTGCCACTGAAATGGAAAGGAATGTATAAACCGGTGAATTCCATGTTTGTCGGGACATCGCCAGAATTAGAGATGGCTCTCTACACCCTCTGCTTTTATGCTCGACCAGAAGCAAAGTGCCCGATGAACGGAAACAGTGTTAAATTTTTCATTCAGACTTACCCATTCAAATCTAGAGGAAAAGTTTATCTTGGCACTGCCTATCCTACTTTCCGCTGAAGAATTGTGTGAGCCAATTATATTTTGTGTTTTTCTTTTTTCCTTGATACGATACTCTTCTTTAATATTCCGGTGCATGAACTGCCTTTAATAAATATTTTAGTTAAATAGTTTTCCATGAGTCAATATCTGTTTTCATTTGCTTTGATGTATACATCTCGAGGTAGAAAAAATATGCAGAAAAAATGTTTTTGCTCATAGAAAATGCGTATAAATGTGTTTATTTTTTATGGAGGGATGGGTTTGTTTCGATGGATGGATGAGTTTTTAAACAGCATAAATTATAAGTGTATACTCTATAGAAAAGCAAGCTAATGCAATTTATGCACACTTTACGATGAAATCTGCTACCTACAGCCTTACAACCCCCTCAGTGCAACAAAATCTACAAAGCCCTCTGATTTCATTCAGTTGGTTTGTGTACCTAGTTATACATTTTCCTCTTTTATTAGGTTAAAATAAATGAAACAAATAAAATAAACGAAATTTACATGAATTAGCAGTTGAAGAAAAAGGAAAAACTATCCTAAACTATCCTTTTTTCTTCTTTTCATTTAATACTCACTAGAAATTACTAGAGATACTAAACAAGTCTATTACCGACGTTTAAACTTACTGTATGAATATAGATAGATATTTAACGCTTTATAGCCACGTGGAACATGCGCACAGAAAGGAAAAACTATAAACAAAGAAAAAGACTCACACACATCCAAAAATACATCCCCTTCCCCCATACAAAAATCCCTCAGCTCAACTAATCAACTCAGGTATGTATTGAAAGTCCCGCTTTTCTTAAATATTATAGGATTTGAGAAATTCTTGGCGCTTTATAGGAATTAAAACTTCTAGTGCCACTGATGGTGCACGTCCTACTCAGCCGAATAAGACAAATTCAAAGTAAACTTAGTTTTAACTGATTAGAATTTTCAAAGTTCAAGTTTTTGGATTTCTCACTAGACATTTTCTGGAAGCAGTTTTATTTTTTTAACTGTTGCTTATATTGACTACAAAATAGTAAGTGCTCATGTCAGAAGTGATTCTTTTACCTTTTGCCCCCCCCCCCAAAAAAAAAGATATATAATATATATATATATATATATATATATATATATATATATATATATATATATATATATATATATATATATATATATATATATATATATATATATATATATGGCTTAACTAAGGTTTCATATTAATATATAAATTTGATCTTACCAAATTTCAATGCTTTTTGGGTATCTCAGACTTAATTATACTCTCGAAGCAACCGTAGCTCGCCCTTAAATAAAATCAGAACAATGAAACTTCCAAGGTGTAATAACAAGAAAATCTTGAAATTTCTAGATTCTCTATGTTTCGAAATTTCTATGAGAAATTTTCTATGAGAACTTCTACCAGACACGTGCTTGCGATAAAAATCACGCATACAAAATTGACACCAACTTGAAAATTTTCGATTTCAGAGAAATCTTCCTGTCCTAACGTATGCATTACTTTTAAGATCTTAGCTTTAGCGACCAAATGGCAAAATATTAAGCACATTACTTCTAATCGAACTGCTAAGATCTTACTTATCTGATTTTTTTTTTTTTAATAAGTACCGAATATCAACCATTGATGCAAGCGCATTTTACTTAGCGAAATAGAGGAATATTCTTTCCCATAATTTGGGAGGATCTTGGTAGCCTTCTCTCAAAATCCAACTCCTCTAAAATGGAAAGGACGAGCTTTGATGGTAGCCAAAAATGCCCAGACTTAAGTTGGCTTATTTGCAACATATCTACAGCATAAACACGGAATTAGATCTTCCCCTCTCTCTACCCCAGTGGACTCCGTGGTCCAAAAACAGAGAAAGATGAAAAAATGAACCAAGCAATAAAAAAGAAAAAAAAAACAATCTGATGACAATTATCGTCATTAGTCAACTCAAATAAGCTGATACGAGACTCCACAAGCCCGGCAAAAAAACAAAAACAAAAATGAAACAAGCAATAAAAAAGAAAAAAAACTCTCTGATGGCAATTATCGTCACTAATCAACTCAAATAAGCTAAAACGAGACTCCACAAGTCCGGCAAAAACTAAAAAAAAAAAAATGAACCAAGCAATAAAAAAGAAAAAACAATCTGATGCTAATTATCGTCATTTATCAACTCAAATCAGCTGATACGAGACTGCACAAACCCGGCAAAAACAAAAGAAAATGAACAAAGCAATAAAAAAATCCGACAACAATATCGTCATTAATCAACTCAAATAAGCTGATACGAGACTGCACAAACCTGGCAAAAAAGAAACAAAAAAAAACTAGACCTACGTTGCCTGAGCAACGTGAAGTGTTGCGGCAACCTTTCTTCGGCTTTGCCGAACAAAGTGTTGCGAGAACAACACTTTGGTTTTGTGTCTTTGCTATCGGTTAAACCCTGAAGTTGTCAGCCTATCGAAGCTTTTAAAACGTTATGTTCAAAGAAGAACGCGATCAGTAATCACATGATCAAAGGCTATTCCTCAGCGTTGAAAAAACAACAATATCAAAAGAATGTCGAAAGAAGGGACTAAATTGACTTTGCAGCCAGTTGAACTTTATGCTTTTCAATCGTAGACATCGTGACGGACGAAAACTTGGAACAATATTTTATATAATCTAGTTGGTATTATAAAGCTATCCGTAACTTTTCAGGGTTAAAATAACATAGGTGACACTAATTATTACGAAACTACCTCATTGTTTTACGTTATCGTTTGTGCCTGTTGTGTAAACACTTAATTCTGGGTTACAGTGAGTATGGGTAGGCTACACCAACTAGCAAAAGTTACAAACCCCTCTTCACTGAAGATGATTGTAGCTTAACAGCCGATTATTACTTACAAGTCCCCTACATGTCTTACTTACCAACACTGGAACCAAATTGGTCAAATCATCAAATACACCGGAAACAAATAATAGGTACACCAACTCGCAAAAGTTGCAAACCCCTCATTGCAACTAGCAAAAGTTGCAAACCCCTCATCGCTGAAGATGATTGTAGCCTAACAGCCGATTATTACTTACATTACTTACAAGTCCCCTACATGTCTTACCACTGGAATTGGTCTTACCATCAAATACTACGGAAACAAAAAATAGGTACACCAACTAGTAAGAGTTGCGAACCCCTCATTGCCGAGGATGATAATGAGCTAACAGCCGACTGTTGCTTACAACTCCCCTATATGTCTCACAATTGGTATCGGCCTATTTTTGGTTTCAGTGTGTACCTTACTACTGAAGTTGTCAACCCCTTTAAACTTTCAAACTGGTATATCTCATGAAGGAATTCTTGTACAAAAAAATGGATGACATATGCTTTGATCAGCTCATCAAAAGCTATCGACTGCCGTCGAAAAAAAAATCTATCGTTCTTAGTTCAAAAGTTTACTTTTTTGCCGTAGGCCAACTTTCTAATGTCATCACTTAGAAAAGAGCAAAGGATAAACTCTAATTTCTTTAGCAGTGAGAGAACTTTTAAAGTTTAAGAGGTACATCTGATACCATTTCTCTACCGCAATCCCAAGTGCGAAAAACCGAATGATAAACTCAGCCGAAATCACGGCAGCACTTTCGGACCCGTGGGAAAATGCCGCTCTAAGTTTATCATTCGGCTTCTCTAAATTTTTCTATTTATCACTCAAAGAAGATATATTGGCTGTGGGGCAGGGTAACTGTCGCATATATTTAACACTTATAGATTTTAGTCTATCTTCAATTTGAAACTGGTGCCTGCCTGCTTGCCTGCTAGAACGGAGCTTTCCACTCGAAAGCAGAAACATGGTTTGATGAAACGAAAGCTTGGCTGCATAACTTCAGATAGTCCTCTCTGACATAGGCTATACAACTCCTCTTCACTTCACACACTATAGGCTCTGGCTCAAGGACAAGCAAAAATCATCCTTTTTGGCCCCAGGCAAGAGTTCTACGAAGATTTCCAAAATGTAAAGTCATATTCATCAATCCGGCCTAAGGTCCACACTTTCCGTAAAAACTGCAGAGGTTAGACCCTTACCACTTTCTAGGAATAAGCTGAAATCGGGGTGCTAGGAACAAAAAAAAAACACGACAAAACCAAAGTGTTGCTCTCGCAACACAATGAACCAAGCAATAAAAAAAAAAAAAAAAAAAAAAAAAAAAAAAAAAAAAAAAAATCTTATGACAATATTTTCGAAAGAAGAGGAAAGTAAATTATTAAGATATTTACGTGTTAAAATACTGTTTGATAATCTCTAGGCTGAATATGTGATATTTGAGTGTATATTACTTTCAGGGAATGGGAAACTAATCACTTCAAAATCAAAATCATCCGTTTTATTATACATTTTAAAACTTAATTTATTATTATCACAAATATTAATATTTAAATCTAAGAAATGATCTTCATGATCAGCGCCATGACTAGGCTCAAGAATAAGCTCTGATGGATATATATTTTTAGAAATATCAATGAAATCCTTACAATTTAAGACCAAAATATCATCTAAATATCTTTTATTATTTGACAAAGCATGTTTTAAATTAATTGGATTATTCTTATCCATCATATATTTATATTCTAGTTGACTTAAAAACAAGTCAGCTATAAATGGGCTGGCATTCCCCCCATGGGAATTCCCATAATTTGCTTGTACAAATCACCCTCAAATCTTATATAAGTATTGTATAAAACAAATTCCAATAACTCAAAAATCATATCCAAGCTGTAACATCTCACGTTAACTGTAGTATTAAAGCAGTTTGTCCATATGGCTTTTTTATTATAACTGTCTGTTTTTAAGAACCTTTTACTAGATAAGAGGAAAGATTTCTTTATAACAGTTTTTAAATTATCAAACACTAAATTAAGTGATAAATTAGTATACATTGTCGCAAAATCGAAAGACTCAATTCTTTTAGCTGAATCTATCACCTGCAGTGAATTATTAACACTCCAATATGGATTAAAATTCGAAAATTTTTTAATACCAGAACAATAGGTTTTAAGTTTATTTACAATTTCCTTTAAAATTAAAGAGAGGTCAGTAGCAGCAATGCGGGTTGGACATTTAGCTGCTCCAGCAATAAACCGTGGTTTAGGGGGATTCTTATGAAATTTTACAGTCCAATATAGGAAAGGGAACTTTTTATCATTGTCATTTATTTTAATATTAAAATTTTTAAAAAGTATTTATTCAGTCTTTTCAATTAAATTCTCATCCTCTATATTTAACTTTTCATAAATATTAGTTGTGCATAACTCCCTTTTCAAGATATCACAATACAGCTTCTGACAAATTATGGCAAAATTATTATTAGCTTTATCCACTGGCACAATTACAAATTCATTCTTTAGATTAGCAATTGCTTGTTTAATCTTCGCATTATAAAATAATGATTTAGTGTTACTATTTTTTAAGTTAGAATATATATATATATATATATATATATATATATATATATATATATATATATATATATATATATATATATATATATATATATATATATATGTATATATATATATATATAATATATATAAATATATATATATATATATATATATATATATATATATATATATATATATATATATATATATATATATATATATATATATATATATATATATATATATATATATATATATATATATATATATATATATATATATATATATATATATATATATATATATATATATATATATATATATATATATATATATATATATATATATATATATATATATATATATATATATATATATATATATATATATATATATATATATATATATATATATATATATATATATATATATATATATATATATATATATATATATATATATATATATATATATATATATATATAGTTTTTATAGTCTATCGGAACACTCCTCACTCGAATGAGATTTTAATATATTGTATCCTTTTTAAGTAATAGACAAGAACTTGTCACAGTAAAGTGTCTATTTCGGCCATTTTGCGTCGCAAAACAAAAATTCCGGTCCAAATATTGGCAAGACGCTACCGAGTGAACATTCGGAGATGGTCACTCAATGACTATAGACCCACAACTTAAATAGCTTTCCATATTCAGCTGCTTTACTGCCGCAAGGTGGCGCTTTAGAAATATTGGCAGCTACGCTGTATTTTACATTTTGCGCACCAATTATAAGGGGCGAAGTCATCGGGTTTCCATGGGTAGGGGCTACAGAAGCAGTAAGATGTTTTTCCAACGTGGTCCTGTAAGTTACCACGAGGGTTTCTTCAGGTCAATATGAAGGGTGAATTCATCCATAACCTCTTTTGACTAAGGGGAATGCTAAATTTTGATTGCAGGTCCTATTTTGAACCAACCTAGTTCAAAACCGAAAGTAGTAACCAAAAACTGAGACATCTTTCGGAGAAGACTAAAGGACAATCATCTCCTTGATATTTTACTCTTCTATATTTCGAAAAATACCTTTTTTTATTTCTTCATTAAAAATATGCTTTTTTTTGTATTTTCGTTGAAAAACAACAACAAAATCACCTATAGGTTTTCAGAAACATATTTTGCCCCCTCTCCAACATTTCCTTGAGTTATCGCTTCTTTTTGTCAGGGATGAAGATTTATCCTCCCCGCATGTTTTTGTTAGGTAAACACATCTTCTAGACTGAAAAAATAGGGGATATTTCTTCTGGCAATATAGACTTACTAAAATCCAATAAATATGCGTTGAATTGCAATTATACAATGGAACCTGGAATATAAAACTTTACTAAAAGATCCATGGCTGGTCAAATTGGAAATCTGAGTCATCCAAATACCAAAAAAACTTAATTTAAGTAAACAATGGTGTCAGAAGTTATTGTGAATATCAACCATCTAATATTTGGCGGGTAATTGACGCTAGTTGAAAAGGGCTTTCCTGAAAACATTTTATAATGCTCATATATAGTCAATTGAATAATGCAAGACTTTTGTTCACCGACTGTTTTTCAAAATTTTTGATGAATAACTATATAGTTTAAACAAATGCAGCTATATCCGCCCATTCATTCTCACAGTTCTTTATTGGAAGATTAAACTCTTTTAACACTGCTTTTCAATCAGAGAATTCATTTTTTAGACATCGAGAAAAATAAAATTCAAATTTAACGTATAAAGTGGTGGTAAATGAAAGACAAAAGTATCCCTCTTATAATGCATTTTCGGTCATTTCTTCGAAAGAAAAGTTGTTTTCATTTAGTTAATTTCTATTCCTTTTTTAATGTATTTTTCAGAGCTACCCTAAGTATACGCAAGAACGTGACCTTCTCCGTCCCATCCGTTCTTTACCCATAAAGTTTAAATTTCATTGGACAATGATAAGGGAATTTGAGTTAATTTAGGTGTATTGGCCTTGCACAATGAAACAGGATTTCCTGAACAAGAAAGAGGATCTTTTGTATTATATGGTACCCACTCGAGAATAATCCTAATGAAATGTACAAAAATATTATGAAATTACAATATTTTAGTAACAAAAATTATGAAAACTACAAGAAAGAATTATGGTAGTAGGGTAGAGAATTTAAAGTGCCGAATACCTATGGGCAAGTGTATTCTCCTGATGAGCCCTTGTGTTGGGTTGTTGCCTCTGAATTATTTGTCTTTATTTTTCATTGTTTGGTAAATGACGACTTATACTTATT
Organism: Artemia franciscana; assembly: GCF_032884065.1. Taxonomy (NCBI): domain Eukaryota; kingdom Metazoa; phylum Arthropoda; class Branchiopoda; order Anostraca; family Artemiidae; genus Artemia; species Artemia franciscana. The sequence goes on along the minus strand of NC_088881.1, from coordinate 3,601,076 downwards.
GACGACATGACTGCCTGTCCACGGATTATTCTTTATGGTTGATTGTGTATGGCTCTGCTGTTTGACCTATGTGGTTGTATGGATGAGTAGGGTTAAGGCCTCATTCAAGTGCTGGTCTATATTAACCACTAATTTAGGAAAACAGTTTTTCCCTTTCTCCTTCTATCTCCTTTCTTTTTTTTGTGTTTGTGCTGTTACATTGATGATTTTTCTTTTCATTATATATATATATATATATATATATATATATATATATATATATATATATATATATATATATATATATATATATATATATATAAATATTTAATAAAAATATACCTACAACATATTTCAACTTCATCAGACCACTGTATAAGAAAGGTGATAAAAGTGAGTGTGGTAATTATCGAGGCATTAGTCTAGTCTCTGTAGGTAGTAAATTACTCAGTAATATCATACTTTTTAGACTGATATTGCTGCAGACAAAGTTTTAAGAGAAGAAAAGTGCGGTTTTAGAAAAGGTTTAGAATGTGTCGACGAAATTTTCACTCGTAGGTTAATAATTGAGAAGTGGCTGAGTAATCACACACCTTTGGTTCTCAATTTTATAGATTATGAGTAAGGGTACAATTTTGTTGATAGGAGAGTTTTAGCAAACGTCTTATCCTTGTATGGTATACTAGACAAATACATTTAAGTAATTAGTGCTATATACGAGGATAACACTGCTGCGGCTAAGGTAGGAAATGTGGTTAGCCGCTAGTTTCGTATTAAAGCAGGGTTGTGTTCTATTCCTTTTTATATGGATCATTTTGATTAATTTTGTCTTAAGAAGCACAAGAAAGGCAAGGAGAGACCACGGAATCAAACGGTGAGGAAAAACTCTCCTGGACTTAGATTATGCTGATGATTTAAGCATCATAGATGAAAGGGTGAGCCAAATGGATAAGCTTTTAGAGGTTTTGCGAGTTCAAGGTGCTATAAGAAACCTGAGTCACTAAGGCTAGGAATAAGTGAAGATTGATCAGGTGGACAGCTTCCTTTACCTTGGTAGTATTATTAGTAAAGACGGTGGGAGCAGTGAAGATTTAAAAGTAGAAAAGATAAGGCTCAGTGTGTTTTTTTTCCACAGTTAAAAAAAGTTTGGAAGAATTGGAAGATAAGTCTGAAAATCAAGATTAGAATACTGGAAGCTACACTGATGACAATGGTTAAATATGGCTCTGAAGCATAGGTGCTCCAAAAAGCGGATGAAGATTTTCTAGACGTTTTACAGAGAAATTGCTTACGGATTGTTCTGGGTACCCGGCTGACTGACCGTATTTCAAACAGTTGGCCGTACAAAAGGTGTGGTTCAATCCCACTTTCTAGAGCTATAATGTGAGAAAGGTTGAGATGGATAGGGCACGCTCTGTGGATGAAGGATGACAGATTGCCAAAGATTGTCCTTTTTGGCTAACCGTCTAGGGCTAAACAGAAAGCAGGTCTTCCGTGGTTGGGGTGGGAGAATATCATAACGAAATATTTAAAGGAAATGGGAACTTCCTGAGAGGGTGTAAGAAGGCTGCCCGGCAGCACGCTCTGTGGATGAAGGATGACAGATTGCCAAAGATTGTCCTTTTTGGCTAACCGTCTAGGGCTATACAGAAAGCAGGTCTTCCGTGGTTGGGGTGGGAGAATATCATAACGAAATATTTAAAGGAAATGGGAACTTCCTGAGAGGGTGTAAAAGGCTGCCCCCCGGCAGCCCATTTTCCCCTGAAGGATATCCCACAACCCCAGATATGGGCCCCTCTTTCCTCCCATTAAAATGCTGAAATTACGCCCATTTGTAATAGTAATCGAACCTGTTTTTGGGGTGTATACCCCTTTGGTACTTGTCAGTTATATCGATCCACACTCATGAAGTTTGATGTGTTTCGTCTGAATAAAAGCCGTTTCTCTGTTGGTTTCATTATGTGTACTCGGAGATAATCAGCTTAGCTTGAGTGAAATAAACTACTATGCAGGTATATTTTAGTTAAATATTTGATATATAGACTTGGTTAGGTTAGGTATTTAATGTAATGCGTTCTGTTCAGCCTGCGTTCCATAATTTTCTGTTGTAGTTTCCATAATGTTATATAATGTTATAATAGCGTGCATTAGAAATAATATTAAACGTTTAATTTAAACACTACTAAAATTGTAATGTAGACGTTGCAAAAGTAGCGAACTTAAGAATACCTTATCCTTAAGAATTTCAATTTTCGTAACTTAAGAATTCGATAACATTCTTTATTAGAACCATCAACATGGCTGAGAGGCGTATATAGAGGGGAGAGGGGTTACTTGCTCCGGGTGCAGAAATTTACAGGTTGTGAAATTTCAAATAAATAATCTAGCATTTGTAATATCTTTTTTAATTTTGAATTTTATTTATATTAAAATAAAATAGAGGGTACGGTTGGCAGTAGGTATAACAAAATTGAATCGGAAATCTTCTTTTTCCCCATATTAAGTAAGAAAAGTCAGATTAAAGTAAATGAAAAGAATTGTTAATAAATGAAAATTCTGTTAAAGTTTGGCCTGAAAGTTTTTAGGAGACAAGGGGTTGGGGAGCTAATCATGATTTTCCCCTGGGCGCAAGAGAGGCCAGAACCGTCAGTGAAATGGCCTGAGCCACAGCAGATGCTGGACACTGTTTCGATGTCGGAAAAATCTCAAATGGACGGTTTGATTTCACCAGAATCTGCACGCGATTGCAACGGTTGGGTAGGTAAAAATCCAATTCGAAACTAATAGGAACGTACATAATGTGTTCTGAATTTGGATGATTGATCTAGGCCTTTCAGTTTTAGTCCTGGCGTCTCTATTAGTTAATGGCTTTCCATGTCCTGTCTGCAAAAACACTGGGAGTAGCCCGCAAGTGACGAAATGTTTCTCGTAATGAAGTTTGTAGATTAAACCGGATGAAGGAGGCGTGCCAAGATCGGAAATTTGTGAATAATCATCGTCTTTTCAGCCTTCAACTATAGTTGGGATTGTTTGTTGGCTTTGAGGTGAAGGTAGACATTTTTATATTTATCTTTGATCAGATTTGGCTCTCAAATCTTAGATTGTCTTGTAGGTTCTATTCGTCATACTAACTTTTACTTGCTTTTTTAAGAGCTAAGTCATACTACACGAAATGAGCAAGGAGAATTTTAGCTCAATATGTAGTCAAAGTCTAGATTATCAAGCTGATTGATTGCAGTGGTGTACCAAAAACGAGATACCAAAAAAGACACTTCATCACCTTTTGCCCCCCCTCCCTTTTGGCCCTCCCAATAGATTCCACTGATAGAGAAATTCGTGGGGGTCAAACTTACCTTTGACAATAAAGCATAATTTTACTATCATACTGTTTACTATGTTGCAATTTATTTTCTTCTTTATTCGTTTTTTCATTCAATTTAATAGACTTCACTATTTTGAACATTCTCTTCAGTATAAACAGCAAAATATATGTGACTACTATAAAACTACTTAAACACTGTTGAAGTAAATAAAACGTGGCTTTTCAAATTGAATTCAAAGGAACTTGGAGGCCAAACGGCTTAATTCAATCGGGTTCATTTGGCAGATAAGATGCGTTGGTAATGTTATAGTCTATTTTACCCCCTATTTTGAACTTGCCATATAATAACAAAATTCTTACTTTATTATGTTCAGAGAATTTCGATCTGTTGGGTTATGAGAGTTGCTTCCAGTTTAACTGTCTCCTGGCTCCTCCATAATGTCTAGATATAGTCCTAGATTCTAAGGTCTTGGCCATATGCACCTTGGAGATTTTTTTTGGCTTGCTTTTTAGCATTTAATGCTCATCGATTGTTGCAGTGGGATCAAATCCCGAGAATTTAGGGAGGGGGAAATATATACTTAATATCTAGGGGGTGGGAGCAAATTTGGCCTTTTTTTCAATTCTTCAATAAAAATACCAAAAAAAGATGTTTTGAAAATGTAGAGTGGAGCAGAGTGAGAAAATCTAGGGGGCACAGGCCACCAACCCCCCGTTTTGACGCTACTGAACAGTGGGTTTATACCACCAAATCATGGCATTAAAAAAAAAGTCTTATAAATAGCCGTGAATTTCATCCAGAAAATATGTGAGGGGGATGGGAATGAAGTTAAACTCGGAACGATTCAAGGATGCCAATTCATGAAAATATTGGCGGTCAAGGATTTTTCTTTTAAGTTTTTGTAATAAATATACAAAAAAGGCGCATCAAAATCTAGGGAGGGGGAATTTTTTCTATTTTTGTTCCAATGCGAATACCAAAAATGGTATTTTGAAATCAAGTGGGTAATTGCCCCTTTCTCCCTAATTGTTGCCTCTGGGTTGGAGGTGCTGGGGCACAGTTAAACCAGAAGTGATCGGCAATATTCAATAAATATAATTTTTTTTTTAATTTAATGAAGTGAGAATTTCGTCACCATAGAGACAGGATACAGATACAGATTCAGATTCATTTATTCAAAAATTCATATTCATCAAAATCTTCAACTTGCCCAAATGGAGAGACAAGCTCGACTACTGGGCAAGACATATAAACAAAATTTAACAATCCTCATTGATACAGAACAAACAAAAAATGAACCACTATTTCATCAATAAATAAAAAAAGAATATCTTTAATGAGAGTATTTAAGGTGGAGTATGTGGAGTGAGGCCAAAATAAAATAAAAAATATAAAATTTTTACCAACCGTTCTTGCAAGCAGATTCCATTATATAACTTTTTAATCGTCTCTTGAAAGACCCTTTTGGTAACTCAACAAATCTATTTAATGAATATTTGTTGGCTATTGATGGGATCATATACCGGAGGTTGAAACGGGATCTTTCATTTTTCACCAGAGGTAATTTGTATGGGTGAACACATCTAGTTATCAGTGAATTTTGATGTTTGGACAGTAAATTCTGGTCAAAGAAGAAATTATGTACATGTTGAATCTTAAAAAACCAACTAGATAATAGGAGATGAGATTTCTGTGTAAGAGTCATTATGTCTAGAAACAGGTAAGAGGTACGTGTTTCAGAGTGGATATCTGTACTCCTCTGGTGTTGTAAAAACTTATCTAGAATTCGAATAGCTTTGTTTTGCAGGGTTTGTAGTGGTTTAATATGTGATTTAAAAGTCAGCAAAAATATTTATTTATTTATTTTCTTTATTTCCCTCAAAAAATGAGGAGTACGCTACAATATAATATAAAGAAAAAACAACTGATAACACTTACAATCAAAACGTATCAAATATTGATCGAAAACTTAAAAAAAAAAAAAAAAAAAACACTTGCTAAATAGATTAGCCTATAAATCATGAAGAGCCAGAACTGTTACTAAAAAACGGAAATAAATTGTGGCCTAAAAGGCTAATTTTCGCCCTATCTTCAAATGTTTTATATTTTTTCTTTATACAGACTACAGGATCCTTCACATTAAGCTTTAAAACAATCTCAGTGTTACTTAAAGAAAGGGGGAAACCAAGTAAAAATTTACAAAATTTAAAATAAGCAACTTTAATGGGCGAAAGATCAGAAGGTCTAAAATTTCGGAAGAGGAGGGACGGGAACAATACGTGAGGCAGAGCAACAGCGCTATACATACGACCAAGGACGTCCCGACGGTAAAGACCCCGAAAACGAATTAAAAGACCAAATGCCTTGCGTAGTTTCATCTGAACATGCTGAACCAGGACTGGTTTGAAATCTCTTTTCGAAGCAGCATAAGGTAATCCCAAATAAGTGACTATTGGCGACGACTGAAAAATAACACCATTACCGCAATCGAGAGTCGCCCTGACATTATCCTCTAAACAATTTACAACAAAAAATTGACATTTTTCAAAACTGATAGAAAGGCCCAAACCTTTTAAACAATTAATTAAAATATTAAAATTAGAAACAAGACTAGACTTGGACCGGCTTAGAAGGATAATGTCATCAGCATATGCAATGTAAGACAGATTTCGAGATAATGAAACAAACGAGCAGGAAAGAGAATTAAGGGCAGTAGCTAAACAAGAATTGAATATATAAGGAGAAATAATTCCTCCTTGTCTAATTCCTCTACCCTCTTGAATTAATTTGGACTGAGATGAAGACGAACTCGGACAGATACGGATCTTTAAACCAGAATACCAAGAGCGAAGGACTCGTATGACAGCTAGGGGCAATCCAGCATGGATTAAAGTGAGCAGAGCGGATGCATGAGAAATGTTATCAAAGGCCCCTTTGATATCAATCAAGAGGGCGTATAGTGGTTGACCAGAGATTCTCGCTTCTTCAATAACTTTGCTGAAAGATGCATGGGCATGGTCACATCCCAAACCTCTCTTGAAACCAACTTGATTAGAACCAGTGTCAAGAATTTCAAGAAGATCCTTCAAACACAACTCAAACACTTTCCCAATCATAGAACCCCTAGTAATTGGCCTCCAGGAGCTACAAGATGACAAGTCTTTTTTCCCGCTCTTAGGAATAGGCGTAACTATGCCAATATAGAATGACGATGGTACTAAACCAGTAGTAAGTAAAAGGTTGAAAAATGCCAGTAGAGTAATAAGAAAAGAAGAAGGAGCAAGTTTGAGGTGATTAGCAAATAAGCCATCATGATCCTTAGCCGACTGCGCCTTTAACGTTTTGATTGCTCCACGTAACATATCCTCAGAAATCCTGTAATCAGTTGAAAAATTCTTCAACCTTTCATCTAATTGCAACACAACACTGTTAGAATCGTACGAAGTCGACAACTTAGAAAAATAATTTTCCCACTCTTTTAGCGACGGTGTGGAATTAGTATCAGGCATGTTAATCCACCTATTGCCTCGGAGAACATTCCAAAGGAGATTTTTGTCCTTGTCGTTATCAATGTTTGAAGAAGCTTCTTCTATGATCAGGTTATTATGACGACGGAGCTCTGCTTGGAATTCAGCCTTTCTCTTTTTCATTAGCAAAAAAACTGGATGCGAGTCTCTTGGCTTACCGAGGGCCCGCCATTCCCAATACGCTTGTTTAGCCGCCTTATTAGAATTTACCAAAAAAGGATTGAGGCTCCAAAAAGGTTTCTGCGCGCCCAATCTTATCCTATTAGTAGGAAAAACTGCCGCAGCACCATACTTTAAGCAATGGATTAATTCAAAATAAAGACAATTAATAGTCAAAGAAGGATTACTATCCATTGAATCCAAACTATCAGGGATATAGACTTTATCAATTAAAGTCCCAACTCTTTCTTGGTAAAGCGATCTAAAATTTGGATTCCAATCAACCCGATCAAAAAATTTAGGAAGCTTATTACCAGAAAAACGAACTGGGGAAGGACGAGAAGCCAAAGGGGGTATAAGGAACTGAAGCGACATGTGGTCACTAACGGGGAAATCTTCGATTACAGTAACCACAGGCAAAGGATCACTTGGGTTAGAAGAAAAAACATGATCAATATTAGTTGTACTACCGCTCCAATGAATATAAGTAAAATCCTGGGACTTCGGTAAAACAGAAAAATTAGGAAGACAAGAAGATAAAATTGTACCCCTTTCATTTGCTATATTTGGATCACAGTTAAAATCACCTAAAATATAAGTACGCAAATTTGACTGTAAACTAGAGACAAAACGACTAAGATTAAAACAGCATTGAGTAAACGCATCAAAAGAAATATCATCATGGTAATCAGTCGGAAAATAACAATTAATTAAAACTACGTTTGAAAAACTACAAGCTAAAAAATTTGTATCAATTGCTAGAATAGCTGCATTAAGAGACTTGGGTAAAATAGTAGCTAAACCACCGGAGGGACGTCCACCAGTCGGTGTAGCGGGAACAGCAAAAATGTCATGCTCAGTGGACAGACTAGAAAGCAGATTCAACGAATGATCAAGGAGGTGGTGTTCCTGAAGACATAATAACGATGATTTTTCATTCAAAAAACTATGAAGTACAGGTAATTTCCCTAACACACCATTTGAATTAAACGATGTAATACAAAGTAATACATTCATTTACAAAATTTCTTTAAAATCGGACACCTAAAGCTGTAAACTGGATGATAATTCGAGCCACAACTGGCGCATTTAACTGGCGCTTGACATGGGGAGTCTTTAGTCGAAATGTGATTACCGCTACTTCGAACACATTTGAAACATTCAGATTTACACTGATTTTGAACATGGTTAAAACTTTGACATTTAAAACAACGCCTAGGCTGAATACGATCACGTTCCACTCGGAAAATCTCATAACCGAATTTGATGTCATGTTTGATGTAAAAATGCAGGTATTCTTCTGTTTGAAAAATAACTCTTACAGTTTGCGATTTTCCTAGCCGGTTAAACTCAATTATACCCGGAAAGTCCAATGCGTAGGCACTAACATCAAAATCAATGTCCACACTCCTGATAATTCCAAAAAATCGCCGAGGCTTGGAAGTTATTATGCTTTCAGGAAAATTAACCTTTAGATCACAACTGAGCTTCGATGCATCTTGACATGGTACCGATACCATAACACTATCCTTAGTTGCTTTAACATAACGAATATTTGCACACCCTGTCTTATCAAATTCTTTCTTGCGGCAGACAGGATCCTTCAGTAGGAGAGTGGGTGGGTTTTTTATCACTATGGTCTCTAATGGGACAGTCTTTAGTGGGAGAGGCGGCCATTCATGGTGGGGCACAGTGGGGGGATTGAGATCAAGATCATTGCCAGGCGTTATTTTTTTCTCTAAATTAGATTCGATACGCTCAATAGAAGAAAGTGTTTTTTCAAGCTTTCGGGAATAGTCATAAAGAAGTTTATCAAGCCGGACGCTGATGTCAGGCTTTAATACTGGACATTCATTAAAGCTCCGTGGGACGATTACAGGCCATATGAACCGTTTCGAATCAAGTTCTATGATAACACGCATTATATCCGAGGCAGTAGTCTTTTCAGCTGTTTTTCCTCTTCTTTCTTGCAATCTACCAGCTTTACAACACAGACATGCGAGCAGCGTTTTTCCTACATTCAACTCCTCTAAACGATAGAATCCTGCCATTGCGTAAGATATTTCATCAACACTTATTCCTACTTTCAACGAATCAAGAGCGAAGAATAATATCGAATTAACTACGACATGCGAAATTCCTGTCTCTGACACAAAAGTCTTATCAAAATCGCATGCATTGACTGGTTGGCTTGTGACGTCAGATATATTGTCACTTGCAATTATCTCAGTGGAATGTTCATTTGGTCTTGAAATAGACTGGATTGACAGGTCCACGCTTCGACTGCATGAATTTTCAGCTACAGAATTAGTATTAGCGGGAATGGATTTTTGACTGCTGATTATCGGGGATATACAGGGATTGTTATTAGAGATGCAAGATTCATGTACTTCATCGTTATTTGAACAGATTAAGCAAATCCAATTCGGTTTTGCTTTACGCTCAATTGGGGAAATGCCTGCACACTGAGGGTGAAACATCTCGAGACATTTTGTGCATTGCAGGGTAATCCCCTTGCCACAAGATCGACCACAACCAGGAAAAATAAATATTGACATTTCTCACTCCTTAGGTCTGGGGTTAAATAAGCAAGGCCAAAAAAATAAAATCGCCTTTAGCGCTCCATTAAGCTTATAATGCAATAGAATCCTTTATGTAGGTCAATAAGTATAGTAGGGATTATGCGTCACTATAATCCCTATTGCGAAATTTTGAGTTTCTTCACATAAAACTTACTGAATTAATAATGTCCATGCAATATCCAATTTAGATGTTGACACTTTGAATTCTGAACTGATATAGCTGAGCAATATTGGATTTGTGCATCAATTAGGCAAAAATATAGGATTCCTAGAACCATATATGAGAATAAAAATTTTAGTCGGTGGAGCAAACCTATATATCTTGATAATTTTAGTCTCAACAACGAAATATGTGTTTTAAAATTCATGGTAGGGTCAAAAACGATACCTAAATATTTTGCTGTGTATACTCTTTTGATTTCATGAAGAGTATCAATGGTAATCTCATTCAGAGAAATATTTTTCAACTTTTGATTTGATCTTCCATAAATAATAAATTCTGTTTTAACAAAATTAGGTACAAGTTTGTTAATTTGGAACCAATTTGTGATGGATTTTGCAACTTCAATCAGTTTTTCTTTCAGTGCATCTAATGTTGGTGCTTTTAAACTTGCTGCAGTATCATCCGCAAACATAATTGTTAGTGCATTTTCAGTAGTAGAATTAGGGAGATCATTTATATATATTAAAAATAAAAGAGGTCCTAAAATTGAACCTTGCGGTACACCGATATTATTATTCGATGTCTCAGACGAATATTCACCATCAATATCTACCACAAACCTTCGATTGTGCAAATATGATTTGATTAATTTTAAAGGTACTCCTCTTATTCCCGAATTTTCAAGTTTTTTAAATAGAATTTCGTGATTTAAAGTGTCGAAAGCTTTCTTAATATCAAAACACAATGTAGCTGCTAAACAATCATCATCTAAAGCATCATTAATGAAAATGTGTGTTGCTGCGACAGCATCTTCTGTCGATCTTTCTTTTAAAAAACCAAACTGGAACTTCGAAAAAAAATTTATCTTTTCCAGAAATGATGTAAGTCTATATTTCATTATTTTTTCAAAAACTTTAGCCAGTGGGGAAAGGATTGCAATAGGACGGTAATTATTGGGATCTTGAGCCTCCCCTTTTTTAAATACAGGGATTATTTTAGCCTTTTTCAGAAGATCAGGGAAGACACCATTTTTTATGCTCTTATTTATAACATCTGCAACAGGTTCATATATTACACCTGATATATTCTTTAAGAGATTTGTCGATATATCATCTACTGAAGCCAAATTTCCTCTCTTTAAATCACTAATAGCTTTTTGGTATTCATCAAATGATACTGGTAGCATATACAATGATTTATCTTCATTTTGGGGCATAAATCGTGTATAATCTGATGGCTTATCCAAAAGATCTCTAACCAATTCTTCACCAATTTCACTGAAATGCTTAGCAAATAATTCTGCGATATCCTTTTTTTCAGTTGATTCATTAGCGTCATTTCCATTATTAAGAAAAGTCGGTATTTCTCTTCGTTTATTTTTATTTAATTTATCACGCAATATTTCCCACATTTTCTGTTGGGACACAGCTGAAGATATTTCCTTCTCATAATAATTTCTTTCACTTTCTCTCAAAGTTCTAGTCAGAGTGTTTTTGTACAATTTGAATTTCTGGATGTTTTCATCAGACGGATAGTTGCATTTAATTTTGTATAGTCTATTTTTTTCATTAATACATTTTAACAGTCTCGGGGATATCCGTGGTTTTTGTGGCATTGACTTGGGTGTTTTCCTTTTAACTTTCGGACATATATCATTATAAACATCATTAAATGATTTATAAAACATTTCCAATGCCTCGTTTGCATCCTCAGTACTGACTACTTCCTTCCAATCTATTATCTCCTAGCTTAATAATTAAACGCGCAATTGATTCATCATTTATTATACGACCTGTTTTTTCATTACGTTTATTTTTTTTAGATCTGGCCAAATTAAATTCAGAAATTATCACACCGTGATCTGAGATGTCGTTTAATATGACAAAAGTTGAAAAACAAATACTATTAGAAAAAATATTATCAATTAATGTTGCTCCAATATCATCTATTCGAGTTGGAATCAGACATGATGGGAGCAGTCCTTGACAAAGCATTAGTTCTAAAAATTCTCTTATCTTCGAATCATTTTGCTTTGCTTGAATTTTCATTAGGTCTAGGTTGAAATCACCAAAAATAAATATTTGCCTATTCATCTGTGATATTTTATTTAATAGAATTTCAAATTGCATCAAATATTGATCTATACTTCCGGAAGGTGGGCGATATAAAGATATCATGATTGTTGATTTTTTATTAACTTCACATTCCAGAATACACGTTTCAAAAATCATTTCTACATTCCAAATCATTAAGTCTCGTCTTATCTTCGATTTTAACTCTTTTCTTATGATAAATCCTAATCCACCATGCTGATGGTGTTTTCTACTCTCGTGAACAAAATCATAATAAAAAAACTTTACATCATTAATATTTCAATCATTTAAGAAAGTTTCGTTTACCGCTAAAGCTTCAATTTTATATTTATTAATTATGTCATTTATGAACTCAATGCTATTAAGTAAACCTCTGCAGTTAAAGCTAGAAAAACGTACATTACTGCATGTGGGGATAGAATCATCCATAAATGAATGTTTGTTTTTCGGGCTATCTTCCAAAATTACTGCTTCATCATCCTTTACATCTTTCAAGCATTCCAGTATATCAAAAGGATTTTCCTCTAACAGTTTAGTTCTGCTTGCAAGATCAGGTAAATTATGTAAACTCAATATCATAAATCAACAAAAAAGCCTCACTCCAGTTAATAAATAATTTAACAAAAGACCACTCAAAAAAGAAAACTAAGCTAATCACATATAAAAACCGCATACGTCGGAGAAATCCATTGCGTTTCGGTGGAGGTATGTTCATTCTTTTTCATTCAACAGAGAACACGCATATTTTGGCAACAACGTGGGCACACCAACACATATTTGCGCATTTATATAATGACTGTTATGAACAAATCCTAACAAATCACTAATAATGAGAAAAAAAAAAAATAACACAATTTATTCGACTGGTGGGACGTTATACCACTTCTTTTTTTGTTTCACTCCGTCTTGGTCTATGTAGCATAATGTGGGTGGTACCGTGGGTGGGATCCATGCAATAAAACCTTTATCCTTCATTTCTTTCTTTTTTTGATTCAGCGTAGCGCGAATCTCCCTGCAAGTTTTACTAACATCATCACTGAGGAAAACTCCATTGTATTTAAATTTTGTCGCTTTATCAAGGTCTTTTTTCCAGGGCTGGTCACGTAATTGTTTATTCGCTTGAAGTACCGAGAATTTGTCATCCGAGTTCATGAGTCGTATTTTCACAAATTTGTCATGTACTTCTTTAACTTCAAAATTAATTTTTAGTTGTAAGAAATTTACCAGCAAGTGTTCCATTTTCGTCGAGGCCTCCGGCACTGAGGCAGCCTTTAAATTCCAAGCAATAATGTTTTCTTTCTTTTCCAAATTCTCTAATATGAGGACCTTATCAGTGAGAGGGCCTAATCCATGGGTTTCTTTCATTTTTATATCTTTTAATTCAGCCTGAATCTTTGTAAGTGTATCCGAGTGGGTAGCAGTTTTAATTTCAATATCATTCACTTTGGAGGTTAGACCACTAATGTCTGAACGGATTTCGGATAATTCAGATCTCAAACCTTGTATCTCCTCCCGCGTTGCTTTAACTGTTTCTAAAATCTGATGGACCGAACTGGTCAGCGCATCAATCGAATCACGTATTGTCCCTTCGGCTGTTGAATCTTGCACAGATAATCGTGTGGATTCCATATCATTACGTCTCTTTTCCTGGTCATAATAACTATTCACAGGTGTTCACAAGATTGGCATAAAATAAATCAAAATGTGCGCTCTCCGATACTGAGATGTTAACTTGAGGAGAGCATTGAATGAACTGACAGCATGAACTACAGCATAAACTAAATTTTTACCCTGTCGGGTTTCGGTTACATCGAACTACAATCCTTGTGTGGATAATAAGTAACTACATAATAATTATACATAATATAACTGATTTCGCTAGTCCGACATGCTGCAAAACTGAATTATTTGCTGGAAAGGTGTAAAACAGAAAACTTATAAGCTCGCATTGTTTTAATTTTAGCACTCTGTTTGTGCCAATTCATGGAAATGTTGGGATCTCGAGTGGCTTAAAATGTTTTCAAAATCTAATGGGGGGATTTTTTCAGTTAAAATACCAAAAATAGTATTTTTCATTGCAAATACCTAGAAGCTTTTTAATTCTAGGGGGCGAAGGGCAAATGCCCCCTGCCCCACGATTGGCGCCATTAGTGGACTCCCCCAGGACTAACAAGAAACTCCAAGTGTATAGTCTCAGGCAATCGGAATTGCTTAAAAATATACACTATGAAACCAAGGTGCTCACTGAGAATCGAACATTATCCGAAGATTCACTTGCAAAAAAAGATCTGTATGTTTTGAAAAATAACCCTAAGATACTAAACAATAATAAATTTTCTGCTTAATATATGTTTTTAAAGGGTAGTGTATGATATGCGCAATTTTTCCAAGATCCTATCAATTTTTCCAATCTTCTTGGAAATTCCACGCGAGTTGCAGCTCAATGAAATAAAAATATATGCGAAATATGAAAGCTCTGAAATTGCACCACTTGACAAGTACCTTGTTCCATTTGCGTCGATTACTTGGATGACAATAAAAGGCACAGCTTAGATACCAATATTGGTATCTAAGCTGTGATAAAAGTGTACCGCTTCTAAGATGTAGTCCAAGGGATGACTCGAAAGCATGATTGTTAAATAGTATTTATGATTTGTTTTGCTATGTTTGTAAATGTAGTTCATGTTTACAACTTTTTCTTTGTATACTATTTTAGTCTTTTGTTCTTGACATAGCTTGAAAAATATCCCGGACTTAAACGGATCTATTCCTTATTTATTTATTTATAATGCGTTCCATTTATGCTTATTTCTCAACATATCTGATCAAACTTCTTTACTACGTTTTCCCTTCTTCGTTTTTGGATTCAAATTCGAATGTTTTTTATTTAAAGAAACTAGACCAGTGTTGCCAACGTGATGCAATTTTACCGCTTTCAGCCCAATTTAGAGGTCCTGGTACAAAGCATTACAATTGAAAATTTCACGATACAAACAGAATTTCCCACTACATTTTGGTAAATTTTGTCTTATTTGCTTATTTCTACCTCTGATACCTGGTCTAGTTTCACTTAATTTGAAATTTTCCTTCTCTCGGACATATTCATATAATAAGTAAAACGCCTATCTACCACACGAATATGGTTCAACTTTTCATATGGTCCCAAATAATCTCTTATGGCACAATTTTGATCAAACAACTGGTACAATTTATCACCAAGTACTGGCAATCGCTCGTTGAATTATGAAAAAGGAGAAAAAAAAGGCATCAAGTGATGTATTCACTTTCATCCCAGCTAATTATTTTTATACTAAGTCTTGCTAAGCTCTGTATGAGATAAAAATTGTTGAAACTGTTGAAGCTTTCTATATTCTTATCAGTCTCATTTTCTTGACGATTGCTTAAAACGCGTTCAGTATCCACCATAACATCCCGATTTGTAAAGATATGTGCGAATCCATTCAATCTGCCCTTCCTCGTCACATTCTGAAGGAATGATTTACACCAATTTTAATTACTTGAAAATCCTGCTTGCAATCCCAAAGATCTTGCTCCAGAGGTCTAAAAATTCTGCTGAAAACTGTTTTTACTATTTGAAGAGATAGTTGGTACTCTCCTCTCTGCCCATTAACTGAACCGAATCCATGGCAGTTCATTGGGAATGACTTAACCAGCACTGACTAGCACCTCTTGCCAAGTTTTCCCTCTCACATCATTTCGTGCTGTTTCCATTTTTATGCAGTACCAACATGAAAGGCAGGGATACAATTTGCTATGGGGCAGGAGGGTAACTGCTCCTCCTAGACCTTGGTTTGCACCCCCACCCCGAGGTGAAATTTAGTCTTTTAAAAAATTTCGTCAAAACTAAGATAAGCCTGCATAATTCAAGCATCCACAGAAACGGGTCAGTTTTCTATAGAATATCTTTACCTTTATGGTATTATATGGCTCATTTTCAGTTTTCACGGTCATTTTCACTTGATTTGGGAAAATTTGCTCCAGCTTTGCCCCCCCCCCCCAGGATTCAGATGAAATTACACCAATGATGAAAGGAGGTGCATCTTTTATTTGAAAGGAGGCATTCTTCTGTAGCCTATCTCTAGTTCACTGCACGATTAGTATGTTCCATTGTATGCTACCATTAGCTTAGTACCATTTCTCTTCTGACTATTTAATGGGGGTAGAATATGACAGGACACGCTTTGAACTTATTATAATTGTTGATTGTTTTTAGAAGTTCTAACGTCGTAAGAGGAAGTGCAAACATGCACAAAGAATTTCAACTGATATGTTGGATTTTCATTATGATAATTTTCTCCTAAATCACAAACTCCTGCTGAAGTCAACAATAAATTCAGAAAAAAGTATGAAAATTATAAGAAATCTTGGATTCTAAAAATCCTGAAAGAAATCTTACCGAAATCAAAAATCCTGAATTTCAGTGTTAATCCAGTAAAGCAGAAGCACTGGCAATAAGAGAGGCTGTACATTTGAGCATGGAGTGACCAAAGGAATGACAATTCATGGTTATGAGATAGATCTTAAAAGTGTAGACCCTAGATGTAGTTTGGTAACGTCGTAAACATGTAATTGGAAATGAGGATTTGTAAAGAAAAGAAAATTTGAAAGTTAGAAGTGTAAAGAAGAGATTTTAAAGATGTAGACCCTAGATAGATGTGTAATATGAAATGAAGACTTGTTAAGAAGGGGAATTTAGAAAATTAGAAATATAAAGAACTTGCCAAGAAGAAATCTTAAAAATATAGACCATAGATAGATGTGTAATAGAAAATGAAGACTTGAAAAGAAGAGAAACTTGGAAAATCAAAATGTAAGTAGTGAGGCCTCTTCAGGTTTAAAATGGCTCATAGTCACTATTCCTTTCTTCGTTTAATGATTTAAGATGACGAAGAAGTTTTTCAGGGATTCCCTCAAGACCCAGGTGTTATTAATTTTCTTCAAGAGGCAGGCGCATGTTACGCAATAAGGAGTGTTAAATTTACCGAGGTTGATGTAATATTGTGTGATTAGTTGAACCTTACGATTTGCTTCAGTATTATTTCTACATAGGAAGAATGAAAACTAAATCTTATTTTAAAAAATGAAGATGAAATATTCCAAGACGGTTTGTGTACATGATAGTGTTTAGTAGCATTGAATGCCGAGAAAGAGATATATTTGAATTATGAAATAAGTGCTAATGGTAACACTATTTGATATGTATGCTTGCATTGCCATAACTGTAAGGAGTTAAATTGCTCAGGAGTGCTGAGAAAATTCAAGTTTTATAGAGATGAATATGCGAGAGTAATATTTCTAGAGATGATGGTGCACAAAGAGAATGTGAACCTAAAACTTTTAGTTGGTGACGAAGACCAACTTCTTGCTGTTGGTAACATGTAACCAGTTGATGAATCTTTTAACCATTCTCCTTCTATTAACATGCAACGAAAAATCAAAAGAAGGAAAGTATACTCATCTAGCATTATTATGCAGCACATCTTGTCTAGGTGCCGAAACTGGGATCTATGTAAGAATAATGTGATAATAGACAGTGAAATCGTATGTAAAATAAAAATAGGACTAGCGAAGATTATCAGCAAGGAAATTAAAGATAAATTGATAAAAAACAAACCCCATGCAACCGTTACGAGCGCCAATGATAGTTTACCCGCAAATACATTCATTGAGTATGAATCAATATATAAAAAAGGAGTAAGTTTGTTGGATATTTTACTAGCGGGAAAGAATCTTCAGGCATTGTTTGTCTATAATTGGTATTGACAGTGTCAGGATTAAATATGCTTGGATTTGAGAAACAAAAAATCTTAGGGAATATAGTGACTTTTGGAAAATGTTTGATTCAAGATGCTGATTTTCAAGTCTTCTCTTCAACGGAAAATATTTTCTCAGAGAATGTTTGATGATATAATGAGAAATGATTCTCAATCTTTGGACTATTGTGTGAAACTTTTACGTCGTGGACCAGATGCATTTACTCAATTTATTGACATATAAATTGACACAAAACAAATTGATTCTGTTTATTTGCTTTTGAGTGCTACCTAGAAATTCATTTAAGACGGCAATTTTGCAAAGCAGCAATAAATAAGTCGACATTTGAAAAAATCCTGCCTAAAAAGGCTAAATTGATATAATGTGTGTCGTCACTCGATTGCTCCTCCTATAAGACATTTCTTTTATCAATCATGAGTCAGTTTCTTTTTGGAAGTGAGACAGTCAATATTGAAAAACGTTCCACACATGTCCATTATGTATGTTTTCTTTAGGCAGCTGGTCAACCTGTGAGAATTGTACTATTATTGATGACTATAATGAAATGTGTAGATTATGCAATCCATGTAAATTGCATGGAAGATATGCAGTGCAAGTTAAAGACAGTAATTCCTGTCTTGAAGATATCTGTCACTCACATTAGAGGTTTCCTCTCATCAAATTTTCGCTATGATAAATGTGATCAATGGGAAAATACTTACCATAGTATGATTGCAAAAAACCCGAATCGGGATTTGAGTTTATTTTTAAGAGACTGGTATCGTCGTGGTTTTAAATTGTTTTGGGCGGAAGAACCTGGTCTACGCTTCAATTGCTGGAATAATAAGAGAATCTGGTTTTTACGACATCCCTGTGAAAATACTGGCTACTATGATTATCAACCTACTCATATTTATTTGGCTGTTACAGAAAGTGATTCCTCATATAAGAGTATTGCACGTGACATTGCTTCAAATAAATAAATTGAAACATGTGAGTTTTATAGTATGAATCAAAATAGTACTATTGAATTATATGAATCAAGTATTATTGTATTATTATAGTATTATTGTAGAAGATATGACCCTGACATTGCATGCCAAGATGAATACAAGTTCAATCCTGACAAGCTGCTGCCACTTATCGTTACCGATGGTTACCTATATATGGAAGAAGAAATCCGAAGTACATGGACTTTTTATTGTGTGTACAAGTGTTATTAATAAACAAATTCACAAACATTTTAAAAGCATTTCACTCTTAGGGCACTGAAATTTACATTATGCAGGTAGGTAAGAGTATTATCAACTCGAAAGTCGTTTATTCGAGGATTGTCTTCATAAATGCTGAGAAATTTACTGTAAGTTTGTGTGCGACATCGAAAAATTAAATATAATAGTACATGAAAACCATAGCTTTTGGCTGATAAATTGTGTACTCGCTTCCTATTTTGAATACTAGATTTTCGACTTTACTTAACAAAGTTTTTGATATGAGGTGTGTTGAAAGCATACGGTAGGCCAAGAGGATTAAAACGGAGCTTACGGCCAGCCACTAGGACAGAGTACTTGAAGGACTTTAAGCCAACATTGCAAGAAAGGCGTAGTACTCCTCTTCAACCCCTTAAATCAGGATTGTTTTACACCCCCTTCCCCATCTCACCTAAAAAAAATTTCTTTTTAAGTTTATTTTCTTTGACAGGTAGATTTTCGATAAATATTGCTGTTGACCCGCTCCCGTTTTCATCAGGATTTTCCACTATAATAATAATACTACCCATCAAGTCTGAAAAAACACCCTCAAAATGTATAAGTCCGGGTGAAGCGTCCGTATTTCCATTTGCAGTTAATGCGAGTACACATAGCCGGAATTTTAACTTAAAAATATTTTTTGAGCGATGGATGCTTTAACACTGTCCCGCCCTCCCCCTCCCGAATCTGTCGTTCACGAAGAACCCGAATCTTGGTTACATAGGACTTTACTATGTCTTTTGGATTCTCGATAATACTATCACATGTAAGGGAGTTGAAGGGGTCTCCAAACTCAGCCCTAAAAACATAAATCTTGCACAAAGCGGAATTCGTTAAATAAAAATGAGGTAAAACAGGGGGTCAGCCATACTACTTTTTCCTACTCCTCCCATATCCCTGTTACTTTTTGGGGCTGTCACTTTCTCGGCCTCAATTACTGGTAGTTAGTCAACCTGTTCATAGTCTTTATCAAGGCCGACATCCCGCACAAACACGTCTAAATCAGAGATAGTGGAGGCTACATTAACCGGGCTCACCCAACACTAAAATCATCCTTACTTTTACTTTTCTGTGGGGCCAGGTCCAAATCCATTAACGTTTCAATATTCTCATACAGGTCGTAGGCCCCTTGAAATGTTGGTATGTAAACTTAAAAAATAACAAGAGTTTATTTCCCCATTGAAACACTTGATTTCATCCTGAAAAAGAATTTATATTAGGTTGAAACACCATACAATATTAGTGTGAAAATCGGATGTGTTGAGACCATACTACCAACTGTAAGTGTAATGACTAGAAAGTTTTCCACATTTGGACCTCAAAGTGTCCCTTCCGATACGTTGAGACCACACTACCATCTATGACCTTCTTACCACCACACTACTCAAAAGCCTTCCTTTTACTAATTTTAACCCTAGTTT
Source organism: Artemia franciscana (assembly GCF_032884065.1). Lineage (NCBI taxonomy): Eukaryota > Metazoa > Arthropoda > Branchiopoda > Anostraca > Artemiidae > Artemia > Artemia franciscana. The sequence continues at coordinate 3,580,804 of NC_088881.1, read as the reverse complement.
TCAATATTGCACACGCAAACCTATATTCTTCAGATTAACGAAACCCCCATGCGAGCTTCTTATCTGCATACTTTTCGAAAGCTTCTTTTTATTGATTTCAAACCACTATTTTCCATTCTGCGCTACTAAACCTAGATTATTCAGATTTGCGTGTCCCCCATACCAATTTTTTTTTACCACTATACTTTTCAAAAGCCTTCCTTTTATTAATTTCGAAGCACTTTTATCAGTACTGCGCTGCTAAACTTAAATTATTCAGATTTTTTGCACACTCCCATGCCAACTTCTTATCAACATACTTTTCAAAAGCCTTCCCTTTATTGCTTTCAAACCACTTTTTCCCTTAGTGTGCTCCTTAAATTAGAAGTAATCGTATTTGCCATATTAAAATAGAAATTATAATTAGCTCCATCCCCCTCGGAAATTAAAGATTTATGTAAATATAACACAATTTACGTAAGGACTCAAGTAAAGGCGTCTAAATTTGCAGACGTGTGCAGATGTTAAAGGCGAATCTTTCGATCCAACTATTTAACCAAATGCCAATCGATATTAGCTCACAGTAAATATGGTCTAAGCTGAAATACAACCTGCACACGAGGGATAATAATTAACTTAAGGCTTAAACACGTGTCAGACTAGCAATAAAGTACCTTTTGAATATGGGGAGATAATCTTGAGTAAATCTTTATGATAAAAGAAAATATGATTATTACATCTCTGATTAAACTATTTTTGAGGAAGGGCTTAGGGTTTTATTTGGTAGAAGAATAACAAGGCCCCTATTCGCCACGGCTTCTGTTTCCTGTAAATAGCGGAACACCCTTTGTTTGTCATTCTGTTAGAATATCAAACCATTGTTCCTAGAAAATCAATAGGCGTATTGACTCTATAGCAGCTCTGCTCCTAGAAATGGCGGAAAAATCCTTTGTTTTCAGACAGCAAAGGACTATGTGTGTATGAAGCATGAAAATACTGGGTTCAGATTACTTTGGACCATTTCCTTACCTGAGGGGTGACCTGAAGGTTTTTTCCTGGTCCTCGCAGTGTTTCTTAAGGAATAACGAACAAAATTAACACAACAAACACCTTTATCTCTTAGAAAGCATTCCCTATTATGTAACATGCATCTGCGTGTTGAAGAAAATTAATAACACTTGGGTCTTGAGGGAATCACCGTTAAACTTCTTCGTCATATTAATCATTAAAAGAAGAAAGTAGTAGTGACTATGGGCCATTTTAAGTCTGGAGAGGCCTCACTACTACTAATGTAAAGAAGAGATATTTTGTTGTTAAAAGGTGTTTCTAAAAAAAACTATTGAAGCATAAAGTAAAAAACATGAGACGACTGTTGTAAGCGAGAGATTAAGCTAAAAAAATAAGGAATTTTGGGAATGTTACTCTGTCACACTCGAGTGTAGGAGAACTACGTTGTATATATATTACGTTGTATATATATATATATATATATATATATATATATATATATATATATATATATATATATATATATATATATATATATATATATATATATATATATATATATATATATATATATATATATATATAGGTGAGATCTAATAGCCAACTGATTGACTAATATAAAAATTCCAGATATATTCAGACAACATAGCATGACGCATGGTATACCTGGCATGCCATGTAACTGTAGGCTTACCATTTGTCCTATTATTTTTGTTCATCCTTTTAATTCCCTGATAAATTTTACTACTTTTATATTTTTTTTATCTCTTTGGTGTGTTATGACATATGTTTGTGTTAGTGTATTCCTTAGAGAATTTTGTGCGAATTTATGTTAGCATTTATATAACATAACCATTGATTATGTAACATAACCATAACCATTTGTCTTTTTCATGTCATTTTTTTCTTCTGTTTAATTTTTTGGTTGTTTTATTTTTCTGTGTTCTTTTTTTTCGAATCTTTGACTCTGAAAAGCAAATTTGGCCCATTTGGATTTGAGAAAGTCTTTTTTTTACTAAATAACTTATCTAATCAATAAATAAGTAGAGGACTAGCTAATTTAGATTTTAAATTATTTTCTCCCCTTTGCTAGCCGAACACTGAAGTGTTTAAAAGCCTCACTGGGAGTATATATATATATATATATATATATATATATATATATATATATATATATATATATATATATATATATATATATATATATATATATATATATATATATATATATGACTCACATTACCACGTTTAGACAACATAGCATGTCGCATGGTATGCCTGGCATGCCATGTAACTGTAAGCTTACCATTCTCCTATTGTTTTTGTTCATCCTTTTAAGTCCCTGATAAATTTTACTAGTGTTATATGTTTTTTTATCTTTTTGGTGTGTTATGACTTATGTTTGTGTTAACGTATTCCTTTGACAATTCTATGTGATTTCATGTTACCATTTATGTAACAGAAGTAATTTGTGTTTTCGATGTTAATTTTTTTTTTACTGTGTTTTTACTGTGTTAATTTATCTAATCAGTAAATAAGCAGAAGACTACCTAATTTATATTTTAGATTATTTTCTCCCCTTTTCTAGCCAAACACTGAGGTGAACCGACCATGGTAGATGCATCAGCAATTGTTGCTACTATTGCTTCAATTGCCCATTTCGTAATTCTAACATACTCTGGTAAGTTTTTTTAATCTTTGAATTGCTTAAAAATCAGATTGTCAGTTACGAAAATAAGACATTGTACCTTACCGTTCATAAAAAATCCATTCATAATGAGATTTTACTAGTACCGAAATTTAGCTAAAGCTATTTTCAACCAATCAGGTTTCCCATAGTACAGTTTCTGCTTGGTTGAAAAACTGTGAAAATTCTGATTGGCTCAAATTGGTGCTAGCTTAGTCTCTTTATTAGTATTATTTTATTTTGAATGGGCTTATACTGGTAAAAACGTTTTTGCATTGAGCATGGAAACTATGTTTAAGTACATCATATGGACATATGGACTTTGTGAAATCAGCTTCTAATTTAATATCAGTTAGCCAAGACACTTTCTATCGATTATTGATGTCAGTTCTTAGTTTTAGGGAGTCTGTGAACGAACAAAATTCAGAGGCAGTCAAATGCTTTTGATGCTAATATATAAAAAAATTTCAAGAAATGTGTATTTCTATAAAGAATAATGAACATTATGTAATCCTCGCCCCTGCGCGTAAGAGACTCCTTATTGAGAGTCCATACTTTTCATTTGGATTGCTGGTATTAGACCAAAGTAAGGTCCAAACAGACTCCCATCTAGTTTTGTGGCTCATCCAGATAAGGATTGCCACCAGTGTAAATTTTGCACCAATTCCAGTGAGGATATTTGAGGGATTGTTTTTCCGCTTTAATGGCAAAAATAATAGTTGACCCTAAAATAAATGTTAGCTAACAGTTAAATTTTATTCTTTCTAATACTCTTATTAATGCCGATTTTGTATTTTTGACGTAGTCTTATCTCACATTTGGAATTAGTGAAAATTTGAGCAATATTTTTTACTACCAGCAGCCTGTCAGAAGAAAAGCATATAAAAGAAAATATAGACTGTACTCCCTCTTCAAGGATCAGAGACCTACTGACTCACAGCGGAAATCAATCAATGCTTTAATCCTTTGACCACCATCCGTTTGTGGCGCTGCGATGGGTCCCATTTCTAAAAAAAAGTGCATTATTGTTTATATACCTTTACTGTTTACTAACTGTACAGTGAGTAATGCTCACTTGGCTTCAGCGTTAGGGTACCCGTTGTTCATCTTTACATGATTATTTTTAGGTTTGAAGATAAGTAATTGGCTGGGAGCTGCATACATAGACAATTGTGTAGGTAAACAGTAAAAACAAAAAAGAAAAAAAGATTGAACCGGGTGTTTTTCTTCTGAGATGCTCATGCCACTTTTCCCACTTTCTTGTTCTGTCTGAACACGCCGTCAGGGTAACTTGCTCAGGGGAGGGGAGCAATGCTACAATGAATAGGTTTGGTGATTATAAATTCAAATTATTTAATTATGTTTACAGGTATTAACAGTAGGTTTGATGACAAAGGCGGTCAATTACTCACAGATTTGGTATCTAAGCGGTGGTGTCAATTAAAAGGGGGTTGCACGGTAGCACGTACCCTCTAAATTTTTCGCCCCATCCCGTTAATTTGGAAAACACCATTTATTTGGTATATTCATTGAAGGATGTCCTTTATTACTTTCATGAAAGAAATTGAAGAAAACACAAAATTTTGCCCCCCTCATCCCAGGTTTTGAAAAAAAACATTTTGTCCTTTCCCCTGAGTTTAGAGAATTGATGCCACTGTCTTTAAGAAAAGTTTTCATTTTCGTCTTTTTTCTCAGGACAGGTCATTGGCCCCTGGTCACCCATGGTTTTATCCCCCTATTTCTTTTTTAGTTGTTTTCTTGTGTTACTCTACTGATTATTAAATGTAAGTTAATTGAATTGATTGGTGTAAAAAAAAACAAAAAAAACAGCAGTCTAGAGCTGGGGACCTAATTGTCAACCCATTGATTCCAATTTGAAATGATTGCCAACATTATTCATAATTATTTAAAATATAAGGCCAAAAATTTTGAAAACAATGATTTTGATGATAATTATGGGATAATTTAATATGGAAAACTTTTTAGTGTCGTTCTGTTTGGAATAGGTAGCTCTGGAGGTACAACCTCACGTAAATGCCTACTCGTGGTTCATTGAAGATATTGGGCATACGAAATAAAGAGGATGCTAGGGACCAATTCTAAAAAACAAATGCTTTTATATTCTCAAATGCTTTCTAATTTTAAAATAAAATGCAAGCTTCTGAAGAGCTATTAAAACATTTTCCTATATTCTATTGTCGATAATATTCATTATTCATTAGTGCTATAATTGATTTTGAACTTTATTTTACGGAAATATTATTGTCTAAAATCAAAGCTATATTATTCTCAAAACTCAACTTATTTAAGTTTCGCCTGGCATTGGACAAGTGATTGAAGTAGTGGCTCCAAATGCTTTCACCGGAGTACAAGAAACTGGTGGAGTAACAGAGGTAAGAAACTTGATATCTTAGGAGCCTCACGATCAAAGGCAGATTGAAATCTCTTGCTGGTGAAATTAAAACGATTTAAACTTAGTTAAGGCCGAACCAATCATAATTTTTTGTAGAATTTTCTGATTGGTTAATGCTCGAAGTTTATCCAGATTGAAAAAGGCTGAACAAAAAACGAAGAGCGGAATAAAAAACCAACTTAAATATACGGAGAAACTACTGGAGCTCGTCAGAGTTCAGTCTGTTTTTATCATCTGTGATAAAGACAGATGCAAAAGATAATTATGGTATTAGTTATTTTCAGTGAATAATTTATCCATTGATAATGTTTAAATCTTATTACTAGCATGGGTTAATTGTTTAATTTAGTTGATTTTTTTTTTCTGCTGGTAGCATACCCAGAGGCATATTTATTTCGTTTGCGGTACGGGGGCTGCAAATGCTTTCACCGGAATACAAGCAGCTGGTGGAGTAACAGAGGTAAGAAACTTGATATCTAAGGAGCATCACGATCAAAGGCAGATTGAGATCCTTTAGACCCTCTTGCTGGTGATATTTTTTAACCTGATCTGTCTCCAACTTTCTCCAATAGCACAAGTGACCAAGTTCATTATGGTTTCATTTTTCTCTTTAAAGAATATGAGAAATGTGGTTATGCGATCAGGTGTATTAATTATTATAAACAAATAGTAGCACAATAGGGAAATTTGCAAGACAGTGGAATACAACTTTGAATGAATATGTCGACCCTACATCCGAGGACGTCCTCAGGAAAACAAAGGAAAAAATAAAATAAAATAACACACGTTAAATATAATCTTTAAAACTAAAATATTTTCAAAAACGTCCTAGCATCATTACTTGAGTAAAGTTCAATTTGACTGGGCTCTTATTTTGTTATGCTGAATTGTGATTGTTTCAATCAATTTTAGACCCTCTTGCTGGTGAAATTCTTTAACCGTTTTCGTAGATAGTTTAATCATTACACTTTTCAAGGAGATTTTAGTCACCGGCATAAGCTTATAACTGTTGTATCGGATTAACGACGCTTCTTGACTACTATTGTCCCTGCCTCAGCACTACAGTCTGTTGCTACAGTTGGATTCGAACTCTTGATCCCTTACTACCAACATGAGATTAAATCCACTGTACTACCACAGGACCATAAGCTTATGACGGAGCCCAATTTAATAAAGTAAAATAAGTAGTCATAGTTGAAAGCTATTTCATGTTGAAACCTTAATTTTAAGTTCACGAACTGATCAGTGACACGGAGTCTTAAAATGTTTAACATGGATTTAAGTTTATATTTCAGATCTTTTAATAGGCTACACTTGATGAAAGGTCCTATTTTGGTGCAGTGGGTATGGTCTCAGCTTGGTAATTCGAGACCCAGAGTTTGAACTCAGCATTAGCAACATACTCATGGGTTGTCACAAGGACCATCGTAGTCAAGAAGCGTTGTTAATCCAATACATACACAGATTATAGCTGCATCAAAATTTGTATATTCTGGGTTCAAATAAATTCCTTTTGATAAGAGTGCTTTCTTTCAAGAAAGTAATTCAACCAGAAAGCACTTGATAAGATCATTTTTAACAATTATGTGATGTCCTGTCGAGGTGCAGTGGGTTTGATATAACCTTGGAAATGCGGAGCCCAGAGTTCGAACTCAGTTGTAGCAAGACATAGCTGGGCTGTTGCGAGGACCGTAGCAGAAGCTTCGATAAAATTTGATGAAAGGAATCGATTATTGAAGTTCCTACTTAGTATAGATTTATTTTCTCTTATAACCTCTCCCCACTCCGTTCAAGGACGTTTCCATCTTGGTTTAACCCCTGCTGCATTTTAAAAAGAACAGTTTTTCCAAAAATAACAATTTTTCAAAAGAGAACGTTTCGAAGACGATTGGATCCTCCACGCATTCTAAGATTGGCTGGCCAGTTCAACAAAACTGATTAATTAAACATCACTGAAATGACAAATGTTTCAAATAGACGTTATTTAACGCGACCTTAAAGCTGCGTGTTTTAAACGAGTTTTAAAGATATTCTTAAAGCTAAATTACTTCCAACATAGAAAATAGATAAAAATTTGATTTAAAAATTAATGACTTAAAATTAAATTTCATTAGATTTCGTAATATATTTTGACTGACGTATATGTTGATTTAAATCATATAAATGCAAACCTTCTATTTTTTGGCATTATTATATTCTAAACTCTCCCATTTCATATCCAAACTGTTCTTGGAATGTCCGTAGACGTGTTAAAATTCGGTTTTTAAAACCGCCTAGACGTCTGCCTCATTCCTGACATAAAATAAAAATTTAAAAATTATAGCATAACAGAAAAGTTTAATTTTCCGGATACTAAAATGCTTCTTTATTATAAAAAAAAAAAAAAAAAAAAAAAAAAAAAAAAAAAAAAAAAAAAACTAGCTGTAGGGACTATCGCCATATGGGTATAACAATACCCTTTCGAGAGTATTAGGAGAAATTAATCCCTCCCTCCCTAAGAAAAACTGTCATTTAGATTTTGAAACCGATCCCCCAGTGGTGAGATAAAACAGGATAGACTTGCCAAAACTTTCTTTGACTTGCCAAAAAATACATGTATTTTTTTCAGGATAGTCATATGTATTATAGCAGCTTCTTTTATCCCGAGGTCTCAGGGAAATGGAAAAAATATTGGTTAGACCTGACAAAGGACCCTGAATCCCACACTTTACTGCCCGGTGCACACAGGAAAACGGCTGTAAGATCTTCACCATTAATTTTATATGTTTATTTCTTATTTATTATGTTTCATATATTATTTCTCCTAGCATACTTCGTGTATTCTTTTTTTTTCATCCAGCAATGGGACAAAAAGAGGGAAGTCAAGACCCATGACAAAATATCCCCCCCCCCCCAAAAAAAAACAACCAACAACAACAAATTCGTAATAATAATAATAATTTACATTTATATCTGGAATGTCGCCTGCCAAGGTGTTGAATGTTGGTAAATTAGTTTAATTATTGTCTGTATTGTAATAGTATAAATTTTATGATAAAAATAAATATAAAACACACTATCCTTATAATTATTCACTATATAAATAATTTGAATAATGTTGATTATTTTAATTATCTGTTTCTTATTCTATTTTTCCTATCATATTTCGTGTATTTTCTTTTCTTTTTATTTGTTTCTCATTTATTGTTCCTCATTCATTGTATAGCATATATTGTTTCCCATACCATATCTCATTTAATGTATAAGGTTTATATACTGGGCCGTACCCAGGATTTTTTTTTCGGGGGTGGGGGCTTACAACAAAATTTTTTTTTTTGGGGGGGGGCAACAAAAATAAAATGAAAATTAATTAAAAATTTGTTCGTATTCATTTTGTTACGTTTTTTAAGAGCCGGACAAATATTTTGGGGGGCAACCCCCCCCCCTGGATATGACCTTGTTTATATATAATGTCCATGTTTTTGGTATGTCATTTGTTTGCTCTTCAGTGGTTTTAATATATTAAGACAAGACAAAAATTATGCCATTGCTCTATAGCTGGATTCTATTCTGTCTATGGATAGAATTTGAAGTTTGGAATTTAATTGAATTCATTTGTACTTGAATTTTAATTACGGATAAGATTTTAAAATCCTCTTCCACAGAATTTTTCAGATCCAAAATACATTGGGAAATGGTTAAAAGCTGCTAAAAAAAAGGACAAGCCATGCTTGAGTATGTAGAGACATTTCTTTAAGAAGGGTATCTAGGTATTATATATCTAAGTATATATATCTAGGTATTAAGTATCTAAGAAGTAAAGCATCTAAGTAATTTAATAATTCTGTTTCTGTGAATGCAACGATCTGAGACTAATGAATCTAATATAATAATACTAATATAATAATAATAATGAATAGAATAATATAATCTAATAATATAAGTCTTTTGTCTTCTTGGTTGAAGTTACTAATGCAGGTTTGTCGCAAAATTGCTTGTTTATATTGGAAGATATACCTTAAAATATGTACATGTCGTTCACTTTACAATACACTTGTAAAGCGTGTATTTTGTACAACATGTACATTTTAAATAACCGTATGTGCACAAACATAAAAAAGGTGCTGTTGTTTTGCTTATCTCTGAGCTAGATCCTACAATATCAGAGCTGAAGTGGATTTTTATATTTTTTATATACTTTTTTATTATATTATGTATTAGTATATTTTATATATATTTTCTATATATTTTGTTCCAACCAACTTCCGTCGTATCAAGCACGTTTTCGCTTTCGAGTGGACAGATCTGTTTAAGCAGGCAAGCTAAATGGCAGCACTTTTAATTCGAAGTTTGACTAAAATCTAAAAGTGCTTTAGATATATGATGATCCCCTGGTCTCGCCACCACAATATTCTCTTAGAATATTCAATGGAAGAATCTATATTTTCAAGAAGGAGCATTCTTCCTACGGTTAGAAAGTGCTGCCATCTTTTGACGAGCCATTTCTGTTTGGGATTAAAGTTTGCAACTTCATTTTCTGCTTTTGGGACTGTGACAGTATGTCAAAATCTCATTCAAGTGCCGATCTATTCAAATTACTTGCAGTAGAGCAGTGGCGTCAATTCACGGAAGTTAGGGGGGGGGGAGTACGAAAAAGCATGTCTCAAATCTGGAGGGAGGGGGTTATTTTTTTTAATTCTTTTAGGGAAAAACCTAAAAAAAACCATTTCTAATGAAAATACCCAAAAAGGATACTGTTTAAACCTAGGGGGCTGAGGGATAAAAAAAAATATTGCAGGGGCTCGTAATGGTGCCACAGGAGGGCTCCTTAACTTTAATAGTTTTTTTCAATGCTGAATGGGTACTTGCCTCGTAGGTAAGATATGAATAAAGGAAATAGAAAATAGATTGAAAAAAGAAGAAAATAAAAAATCTAAAGAACAAAAAGAACAAATCTAAACTGTATTGATGGAACTGTTGGAAATGAATAGTGATAATTCCTGTTGGAATTATCCAACTATTCGATGTATTATTGAATTATTGCCGATCTACTATAAATAGTGCCGATCTATTCAGTTCCTGTTGGAACTGAATAGTGATAATGTAAATTCTGTCTTAATGTCTGCTTTTGATTTATATGGACTGTTTAATTCATTAAATCAATCATCAACAACCTAGCCATTGAGTTGAGGCTCTTGGGGGGGTTATCGCCAAATTTTGCGTGCTATTTGTTATTGACGATCGAATTTAACAGATCCATCCACGTGACCCCAAGAGATTATGTCTATGGTTATGATTATGACATAGTCAGCCAATTATGACTATGCAAATTAGAAAGAGATTCTACAAATTGCAACTCCGAATTTAATTGAAAAATTTTCACGCTGATGAATATACAAAAAAGGTGTGGAATAGCATTTTGATTATTTGTTCTATTTGTATCCTTAATGCAAGTCTAAGTGATTATGCTGAACAAAATGTAATATAATAAATATAACCTATAATAAATAATATAATAAATAAATAATATTCTTTAACTCTTAATAATTCTTTAACTCTGGAAAAGACTGCTCATGGGAAACCATTTAGTTATATGCATGAATACACCAAGGGTATGAATACAACCAAAAGCCACACCCGCATAGCTCGGAGGGTTGAACATCAAACTCGACCTTGCAGTGATCGGTTTGATTATGATGTTTCGCTTTTTACCGTCGGTAATAGACACATATTGAAAATAGATGTAAAGCTAAAATTTGTATTTGTGGAGATAAGCGAATATTTGACTTTTTACTGGTGATTTTTTTTTGCATGGATAAGGAATTTGACTAACGGGAAGGGAGGTAATTACTTTTACTTGTTGCGAGACCAGACCCGGACGCCTCACCTGTATCTAGAAGACTACGTATGGTTGACTCCCATTTTTCGTGATCTTGTTCCAGTTCTTCAGCAAACCGGAGCCAGCAGCTAACCCACTTTCTACCAAACCTTCAAAATCCACCAACGGGGTAGAGGTCGTTTTTAGTAGTTTTTGATAGCCCACCAATTCCTCAATTGACCGCCAGGTCGCCTGCGTCAATCTGGCAGCGGGTGGTGGCTGCTGTGGTGGCAATAGGAAGGAAGGGGGATCTTTTCTGCTCGATTAATGAATATATTCCAGTTAAAGTTTTGGCAAGTCTATCCTGTTTTATCTCGCCACTGGGGGATTGGTTTCAAATTCTAAATGACAGTTTTTCTTAGGGAGGGAGGGATTAATATCTCCTAATACTCTCGAAAGGGTATTGTTATACCCATATGGCGATAGTCCCTACTGCTAGTTTTTTTTTTTTTAAATAAAGAAGCATTTTAATGTCTGGAAAATTAAACCTTTCTGTTATGCTAAAAATTTTTAAATTTCATTTTTCAAACAGTTCGTGGTAACGAACTGTAGTAAGGAGCGACCCGGCTCAATAGTAACCAAAACTCTAAAAAATGGAATTTTGATACCAATAGCTACATCAAAAGAATCGAATTTTAATGCTGGTTTTAAATATATAAGTTTCATCAAGTTTAGTCTTACCCATCAAAAGTTACGAGCCTGAGAAAATTTGCGTTATTTTAGAAAATAGGGGGAAACGCCCCCTAAAAGTCATAGAATCTTAACGAAAATCACACCATCAGATTCAGCGTATCAGAGAACCCTACTGTAGAAGTTTCGAGCTTCTATCTACAAAAATGTGGAATTTTGCATTTTTTGCCAGAAGGCAGATCACGGATGCGTGTTAATTTGTTTTTTTGTTTTTTTTTGTTTTTTTTCCCCCAGGGGTGATCGTATCGACCCAGTTGTCCTAGAACGTTGCAAGAGGGCTCATTCTAACGGAAATAAAAAGTTCTAGTGCCCTTTTTAAGTGACCAAAAAAATTGGAGGGCACCTAGGCCCCCTCCCACGCTAATTATTTCCCAAAGTCAACGGATCAAAATTCTGAGATAGCCATTTTATTAAGCGTAGTCGAAAAACCTTATAACTATGTCTTTGGGGACGACTTACTCCCCCACAGTCCCCATGGGAGGGGCAACAAGTTACAAACTTTGACCTATGCTTACATATAGTAATGGTTATTGGGAAGTATACAGGCGTTTTCAGGAGGATTTTTTTGGTTTGGGGGAGGGGTTGAGAAGAGGGGGATATGCTGGGGGAACTTTCCTTCGAGAATTTGTAATGGGAGAAGAAAATTTCCATGAAGGGAGAGCAGGATTTACTAGCATTATTAAAAAAAAAAACAATTAAAAAATAAAAGTGAAAAAGCTTTTTCAGCTGGAAGTAAGGAACAGCAATAAAACTTAAAACAAACAAAAATTATTACCCATATGAGGGGCTCACCTCCTTCTAATACCTCGCTCTTTACGCTAAAGTATTTTCGGTAATTTCAACTACTTATTCTACGGCTTTTGTGATTCAGGGGGTCATTCTTAATGAATTCGGATAAAATTTAAGCTTTAGTGTAAAGAGCGAGGTACTGACGATGGGGCGAATCCCCTCATATATGTAATAAAAACATGAGAATACAAAAGTTCTTTACGTAAGCTAATTTATAAGTTACGTAAATCTTTTACCAATAAAAAGATTCGTAAAAAATTAAAAGTTCTAGTTGCCTTTTTAATTAACCAAAAAATCGGGGGGCAACTAGGCCTCGTCCCCCGCTCTTTTTTTCTCAAAATCATTCTATCAAAATTATGAGAAAGCCATTGAGCCAAAAAAAAAAATATGCAAATTTCGTTTTGATCATTCCTCTGCGGAGAGCCAAAATCAAAACATGCATTGATTCAAAAACGTTCAGAAATTAAATACAAAAAACAAGTTTTTTCAACTGAAAGTAAGGAGTGACATCAAAACTTAAAACGCACAGAAATTACTTCGTATATGAAAGAGGCTGCTTCCTCATCAACGCCCCGCTCTTTACGCTAAAGTTTTTTACTGTTTTAGAAAGAAGAATTGAGAGAAAGAGTCAAACTTTGGCGTCAAGAGCGGGATGTTGGTGAGGAAGCAGCCCCTTTCATATACGAAGTAATTTCTGTTCGTCTTAAGTTTTAATTTTGCTCCTTACTTTCAATTAAAAAAACTTGTTTTTTTTTATTTAATACAGAAGAAGAAACGGCAATAAGAGACTGAAGTTATGAAGCCTATCACTGGGACTGTGAAGCCAGAATTAAGTGCATTTTGCAGACCGCATATTCAGATTTCAGGTTTTTCCCAATATGTGCATACATTATAATGCCTATTTAAAAAAAATCAGTGTAAAATCTAACATGAACAGTTTTTCTATAATTGCACCTCGAAGCATAGAAGTTGCTAAATTTCCAACTTAGGAGATGGGGAGAAAAACGGTTCAGTTTCGTTGCAACATGCCGTTGCAACATGCCGTTGCAACATGCCGTGCAACAAGATTGCCTGGCCAGTTCAACAAAACTGAATAATTAAAACATCACTGAAATGACAAAGTTTCAAATAGACGTTATTTAACGCGACCTTAAAGCTGCGTGTTTTAAACGAGTTTTAAAGATATTCTTAAAGCTAAATTACTTCCAACATAGAAAATAGAAAAAATTTGATTTAAAAATTAATGACTTAAAATTAAATTTCATTAGATTTCGTAATCCATTTTAACTGACGTATATGTTGATTTAAATCATATAAATGCAAACCTTCTATTTTTTGGCATTATTATATTCTAAAATCTCCCATTTCATATCCAAACTGTTCTTGGAATGTCTGTTTCGAGTTCTTATCCTTAAGTTTACCAAAGTGTTAAAGGAATCTTAGAATATAATTTGGATATACTTATAATTTTGGATATACTTATAATTATACTTATAATTTGGATATATATACTGTTCCCTTAATCTTACTCTTAATTATATATTTTAACTATAAATTTGCTGAAAATATTTAATGTACAACAAATATGGCCAGGCAGTAACTCAAAGTACTTTTACTGTCGCATTGCCTTAGAAACGTATTTGGATTGAAAATCTACCAATAATAAAAATCTGAACTTTTTCTCAAATAGGTCTTGTGTTCATTCTATTCTTGATTTTTAAATTTGTGATTTGAGCATGCTTCGAACTTTTTTTTCCTAAAAAAAAAACTTTAAAACTTTTTTCACATGCTGACCAATGTCTGCGTTGCGAAGGTACTGATCTCCTTATTCGACGCCTTCGGTCGGGAGTGCAACGCGTGGTTGGGGGTAAATCATCCGACACTTCCCGCGTCCCCCCCCCCATATTTCTCCAGGTACCCATTTAGAACGAACCTAAAAAACTGACTCTTTACGTCTGTACTATTATCAGATTATTTTTTTTACAATGTCACTTTTTAATGACGGGGGTCACTATTTACTCACCGTTCATTATCCTCGGTGGTTTGGTAGTTTACGGTACAATATTTTCCCGAAGTATTGGGAGGGGTGATTAGAGTCATAAATATAAATGATAGAACTAAAACCAGCTTTTCGGTACCCGAGTTGGTTCTTTAAAGATCTAGAGTTGGCGTAGCAGTATGCTAATTTTGGCAACAATAGAGATGAAATATCCAAATGTCCAATTATCCAAATATCCAAAATATCCAAATTTGGATATGATGAATTCATATCCAAAGCCAATCTTAGAGTGCGTGGAGGATCCAATCGTCTTCGACAACGGAAAAGGAGTTCTCTTTTCGAACGGAAAAGGAGCGTGAACTTATATTTTGGTCTCAGGTGGCCTGATGCTGTGATGGTTTGACAGTAGAGGCAGTACTACAACGACATGTTGAAACGAAACTGAACCGTTTTTCCTCCCATATCCTAAGTTGGAAATTTAGCAACTTCTATGCTTCGAGGTGCAATTATAGAAAAACTGTTCATGTTAGATTTTACACAGATTTTTTTTTAAATAGGCATTATAATGTATGCACATATTGGGAAAAACCTGAAATCTGAATATGCGGTCTGAAAAATGCACTTAATTCTGGCTTCACAGTCCCAGTGACAGGCTTCATAACCCCAGTCTCTTATTGCCGTTTCTTCTTCTGTATATATGCATCTAGGCTTTTGGACAACCTTTATATATCTTCCTTTTTCTGTTTTAGACAATATACGTCACATTTGATATCCCGTTTTATGGCCACATAGTCAACAACATCACAATTGCCACTGGTGGTTTTCTGTATATGGGAGATTACTTACACCCCTGGTTGGCTGCAACGCAGTATGCTGCTCCCTTATTGGCTGATTTTGACACGATGTCTAATCTTAATTCGTCAATTCGATATAAGGATAATGGAACGGCGCTAACTGTTCAGTGGGATCAAGTTGTTATTCATAACCGAACTGATTTAGGAAGTTTTACTTTTCAGCTAATTTTGAAGAAGTAAGTTTTCTTTCTGTTATTTTTATGTTGTTGTTTTTTTACTTTTTTTTAAATTATTGTCAATGAAATGCATCAGTTTTAAGTGTTGAATCTCATATGGGCTAAAAATATAACTCTTATGACCCCTGATTGAAACCATAACACCCAGTGACCTTAAGGTAAAGCGCACATGCATAATGTACGGTAATAGTCCGTAAGATCTGTAAAAATGAGTATTATATATAATGTAAATACGTATGATGTGGGTAATATACGACGTCATGCTAGCATTTAATTAATAAATTAAATTTAGATTTGATAAGTATTTAATTTAACTCATATTATTATTTGATCTCGCGATTTCATCCGCTAATCTCAGCCATCAACATTTAACGTACGAGCATTTAAATGTTTTAAGCTATGTTTTTGCTATTTTATTTGTAGTTTACCTTTTTTTGTGATGACAGTGGTCTAGTATGGCTCTGGAACGCGAGTGGTTCGAAAGGCGAGGGGGGGGGGGATTTTCTTAATGTTTTTCAGAGAAATTGCCTACGGATTGTTTTGGATACCTGACTGACTGACCGTAAATAAAAAAGTAAGTTGTTCGAAAAATATGGCTCAATCCCACTTTCTTGGGCTATAATCAGAGAAAGGTTGAGATGGTTATGACACGTTCTGCGGTAGAAGTATGACAGATTGCCGAAGTTCGTCCTTGTTGAACAACCATCTAGGGCCAAGCGACAATGATATCGTCCGATAATGGGGTGGGAGAATGTTATAAGGAAAGTATTTAATGGAAATTTTTACTTTTGGGATGTAACGAGGGAGGCTTTCAATATTTTAGGGCGGAGGAGGAGTGTGCGTAGCTGTATTGACCCCAGGGGGCTTAGTGCTACGGTGAGTTGTTGTTAGTAGTAGTAGTAATAATAACAAAGCAGTCGCAATTTATCATCAAGCATTTACTCAATATTTATTATCAATAATTGCACTTCTTTCATCATTTGTATTCTTCATCTGCTGTTATAATTGTCTGAATCTTGTAGAAGTGCCCAAAAACGTGTAATTTTGGACTATTCTTGACAATGCACGTATTGCTGACAAAACTGGTTATCAAACTATATATAAAGCCTGTAATGATCTTGTTAGCATTACAGTTAGCATATTCAGGTGGAATTTTTTTTTATATTGATATGGTTTTTTGTCAACTGATTTGGGCTATTATCTTTTTGAAATTTCTGTAAAACCGATTTTTTTTCCAGTCTAGCTTATTAAAACCTTGTTGTCATTTTACTTTTTTCATTTTGCAATGTGGTGTCAAAATGGGTAATTAATCAATGTCTGCCCGAATAGGGTCGTTTTGTTCCCACCCTATCAGGGTGTGAAGTGATTGATCGTTTTCTGATGGTCCTTGGCCAACTTCGGCCGAAAAAAGTAGATGGGGACGTGGCTGATATCCAAGCGTTGCCTCAAATTATAAGAAAGAAAAGAAAGTATCACTAATAGATATTTTAGTGAAATAAAACGGGTTCTAGTGTAGCTAATAAACTATGTATATATAGAACATACATAGTTAATCATAGTTTAACTATGTATAAATATGATATGATATGTATAAATATATATGTAAATATGCATGTAAACATTATTTAAAAAAACATATATATTAAACATGTATATAATATGCATCTATATTACTTATTGTATATTAAACATATATATTACGTATTTAAACAAACATACATATTATACATATATATGTAAACACATAGTTTAGAACATACATATTTTCAAACACCTCTATCAACTTCAGCTAAATTGGGATCAAAAACCTTAAACAGTATCATATAAGGCCACAATCATCGGATTATTTGATGAATTCACGCAGGGAAACACAGGTAACCATACAAATGAAACATTGACAAATTGAGAATTTGTCAACATTTGTCCAACATTGAAAATTCGCACAAATCTCGGTGGTATTACCATAGCAAGGGAATTTATATGGAAGACATAAGAAAGTATTATACAAAACTTAAAGATGAGATAAACCGTCATTCTTGTGTAATAGAGACAAATGAAAACTGCTGGTGTTAAAAGAATAAAAAAGGTTTTGTGTAGCCGACCAAACTCGACGTAGTGACCAAACCAACGGATGCTGGCATTATAAAAACGAAAAAGAAAGTTTTATGTAGCTGACCAAAACTCGACGTAGTGACCAAACCAATGAATGCTGGCATTATAAAAATGAAAAAGGAAGTTTTTTGTAGCCGACCGAACTCGACGTAGTGCCCAAACCAACAAGTGCTGGTGTTATAAGAATGAAAAAGAAAGTTTTATGTAGCCGACTAAACTCAACCTAGTGACCAAACCAACGAAGCTACCTCTTAGCTCTGAGATGAACGTACGTCTAAGAAATCGAGCATCATCAAGCGAATGCCAAAAAATAAAAGCGAGTAACGGAATTTACCAACGAAGGATAAAGCATTACCTCACAATCCAACTCGAGGAATAAGGGGTGGCCAATAATAGTGTCACTGGTGAAAACAGTTCTCATCATCATTTGAGCAGAGACAGAATTGATGGAGACGAGTATCTAAAGTAGAAGTATCCAAATACTATTTTTTCAACCCAATTTAACTTTATCTTGGAAAATGGCTGACAATGTCCTTGAGGAAGGCCATGCTTTAGACAGGCTAATGCAGTAAAGCAAGAACCTTTCAGCCACAATATCTATTTTCATGAGACCCCATCAAAAACTTCAAACAGAAAACATAACACCGCAACCAGTTTGCAATCAGATGAATGCACCTAGCGAAATAGAGGTAACCTCCTGGGGAGGTGAAATATTGGCAAATGAGAATTCACCAAAATTTAAGTGGTGTAATTTAAAAGTGGTGTAAATTTAAGTGGTGTAAGTGGTTTAAGTTAGCATAGAGATGGAATTCATATGGAAGGCGTATGGAAGTATTATAGACGATTTTAAGATAAAATAAGGCTTCATTCTTGCAGAGTACAAACACAATCCAAAAATACTAGCATTATAAGAATGAACAAGAAAGTTTTACGTAGCACTGACTAAACCGACGAAACTATGTATTACCTTCGAGGTGATATCACAACCCCAAAGGGTACAATCTTATAAAATCTTACTGGTGGGACAATGCGTAGCCATTAGTGCCACTGGTGAAAGTAGTTTATACCATCATTTGAACAGTTAGAAAATTGACACAGACATGGATCCAAAGTATTATGTTTTCAATCCAATTTTAACTGTTGTTGGAAAATAGTTGACAACATCCTCGAAGTGGTCATGCATTAGATGGGCTCGAGTAATAATTCAAAGCCTTGACAGCCACAGTATCCACTCGCATTAGGTGCTATTATTAACCATGTACAGGGCCAATTGGAGAATACTGGTGGTCCATTCAATTAGGTCCCTCTACGTTGGAGATCCTGTTGAGCAAGAAAATTAAGTCAAGTAACCTACAAAAGTGAAGTACAATGAGAAAATGGTGTCTTAAAAACTGCAAAAGTAAGTGTGTATAAACACGAAAATTCAGTCAGTAGACAGAAAGCGAGTGGAGAAAGCAAGTAAACACTCGATAGTAAACAAGAAATTTACACATTTTGTGTGTAGACCGTGGACAGCTACATTAACTCTAAAAGAAAGGATGTGTATTATAATTGTTTCCAGAGATCGGAATTTTCCCAAAAACTCAGAACTTTGGCCTTCTTCCGAAGACGAAATTGTTCTGAAAAAATATTTTTCTTCTGAATAAAATTAATAGCAAGTTCTTATTTATAATATACAGAATATTTAATATCTTATATGGTAAAATGTTATATATGTATATATTTTATATGTTTATATTTGTTCTTTTTTTCTAGTACCGGTGAAGTTTTATTTGTGTACAAAGATGTGCCTGTGAATATAACAGACATCAATGACGATAAGCCCCCGTTCGTGCTAGTTAATAATCCCGTTCGTGTAGGTTTATATGATGCCTATATTACAGAAAAAACACTATTTTGTGAGTAAATCGTTCTGGTTTTCCTTTGATATATCATATATGTTCTGTTTTAAAAAATGGATGTACATACCGTCTTTTGATTTATTTTAACATACTCTAAAAGTTTCAACTTAATAAACTTAGCTGTTAACTGTTTGGTCTGCAAGATATTGCAGGCGCGAGCTTTGGACAACCTGGATGTGCATAGTGTCTTTTGACTTAGTTTAACACACCCTGGAAATTTCGTCTTAATAGCCTTATACATTTCTGAGATATTACAGAGGTTCTTTTGACAACAAGCATCCATATAGTACTTCTTGATTCAGTTCATCGTGTCCTGAAAGTTTCAGCTTCACTCCCTAAGTCCTTTCTAAGAAATTCTTTATCTGTGCCACCTGTTTCTTGCTTGTTTATATTACTGATAATGCTAACCTAATTTCAGTTTGAAGACAAACAACTCGGCTGTAATAATATAAAAGGTGCTACCTGACATTGTATGTCAAAATGAGATTAAAGGTCAAACATATTAAGTTCAATCAATTTGTCTGACCCATGTTTTTTGGTTTTTATGGCAATTGGAAGTTTCAGTTTCTTCCACTTTGTGTTTTATTTACTTTATCCCCCCCCCATTGCACTTCCTGGCTGAAGGGCCTTGAGACGGAGATCAGAACCGTTGGTTCGGACCTTAAGGGTCTAGTGCCGCATCCTTTACCTTTTTTAAAATGCAAATTTTTTTTTGGTTTATCAAATTTCTCTAAATGGACTTTGCTCTAAGGAGACTGTATTCTAAAGACTATGCTGATGATTTGAGACATCCTAAATGGAAATATTAACGAAATGAATGAACATCTTTTGTGAGTTTAGGATGCAAGAATAGGTTTAAAAATTAATGTTAAGAAGACATAGCTGCTAAGACTGGAAATAAGTAAAGGTATGTCGGGTTATATCGAGCATATTGGGTAAGGAGAAGATCAATCAAGTAGATGAACTTCACTTACCTTGGTATTATTATTAGTAAAAATGGTGGTGGGTGCTCTGAATATGTTAAAAATATAATAGCTAAGGCCCAGGGTGTTTTTTCACAGTTGAAAAAAGATTGTAAAAATATGAAGATAAGTCTGCTAACCAAGATTAGAATATTGAAAGCTACAGTGATGACAGTGGTCATCACTGACAGCCTACAATGTTTCAACCCTGTCTCACAGACATCTCTAACCTAAGTTTTTTTATTTTTCGCACAAATTGCAAGGGTCTTATGAGCATGTTATAAAGAATTCTGTAAAACACCTGTAATTTCCTCAAATTTTCTCTTCGGGTTCCCCAGTAACTGGGAAGAACCTTTCAAAAATTATTGAACAAGCAAGAAAAAGCCAGAATTTTCCCAGTTAAAAGAAACTTGAATGATTAAATAGGTTTTTCAAGCAACTATATAGAAAGGGTTACTTTTTTGTCAACACAATGATAACATCTTAATATTTAAAAATAACCGTTCAAAATTGTTATCATATACAGCAAAATCTTTTTCAATAAGGCATTTTTGCATTTTTATAAACGCGGTTCAATACAGACCATCAAAAATAAAAACAATCTTTAATATTTACCAGAAACAGATGCAGATACCAATGCAGCTGTTAGTTGTGTTTCCAGTCATTCAAACAAAACAGAACAAAATGATTAAATGCAAGTTTTCAAAGCTAACCTTGCGTTTTTAGCAGGCTGCTTCAAAGGTCTTTTTGTAACTGGTTACAGGCTTGAGGCTGATAGAGAAAGAAAGAACAGAAAGCGTGCCGAGGAATCAAAAGAACAGCAAGGAAACAGGCTTGAGGCTGATAGAGAAAAAAAGAACAGAAAGCGTGCCGAGGAACTACCAGAGCAACGCGGAAGCAGACTTGCCGCTAAAAGAGAAAGTGAAAAAAGAAGGCGTGCCGAGGAATTACAAGAACAGCAAGAAATCAGGCTTGCTGCTGATAGAGAAAGTAAGAAAAGAAAGCGTGCCGAGGAATAACAAGAACAGCAAGAAATCAGGCTTGCTGCTGATAAAGAAAGTAAGAAAAGAAAGCGTGCCGAGGAATCAGAGCAACCTGAAAGTTATCGCCTGGCATTCAGGTACAACCTAGTCGATGATTATAGCTTGAGTAGATGTGTTCAAATCGGGACAATGTCTAAAATTTGTCCCTATTGCAAGGCTTTGAAATTCAATGGTGAAACAATGGGAGTGTGTTGCGCCTCAGGAAAAGTTAAACTTCCTCTATTGGCTGCACCACCAGAGCCATTGAAGACGAATGAATGCTTGCCTGAAAAATTCTAATTTATGGGCACACGTAAAAATATTAAAATTAACTACAAATATGCGTGTCCGATTACAAAACGATGACTCTGGTCAAACATTTTCAGATCAATTGCTGACAATTGGAAACGGAAAGCTCCCAGTAGACTCAATTTCAGGACGTATACAACTACCTGCTGATTTCTGTAATTTAGTGACGTCCAAAAATGAATTGATTGAAAAAGTATTTCCGAATATTCTAAAAAATTATAAAAATAATAAATGGCTAAGTGAAAGAGCGATTCTCGCACCCAAAAATATAGAAGTCCACGAAATCAACAATATTGTTTTGACCAAGATTCGAGACCAGGCAGTCCTTTACAAGTCAGTCAACACAGTTTTGGAACCAAATGAAGCGGTTAATTATCCATCTGAATTTTTAAATTCCATAGATCTTTCAGGGTTTCCACCAAACGTGCTACAACTAAAAATAGGCGTACCAATAATACTTTTAAGAAATATCATTCCACCAAAGCTTTGCAAAGGCACTTGACTTGCCGTAAAAAAAAAGCAATGGAAAACCTAATAGAGGCCACAATCTTGACAGGGCCTTTTGAGGGTGAGGGTGTTCTTATTCCTCGCATTCCCATGATTCCAACGGATCTGCCTTTTCAATTTAAAAGATTGCAATTCCCAATTCGATTAGCATTTGCAATCACCATTAACAAAGCTCAAGGTCAATCATTAGAAAAATGTGGTATAGATCTTAATACTGATTGTTTTTCCCATGGACAATTGTACGTTGCATGTTCGAGGGTCGGTAAACCTGACAATCTATTTATATGCAGCGACAATTGGACAGCGAAGAATGTTGTATATTCGCAAGTTTTACGCAGTTAATTTGTATTGTATCTATCTATCTATCTATCTATATAAAAACGAGTTGTGTGTATGCATGTTTGTTTGTTTGTAAAAAGAGCGTTTGCATATGATGTCATTATTAGTACATACGGCTTTGTATATGCAGAGACAATGGGAAAGCCAAGAATGTTGTATATTCGCAATTTTTACGTAGTTTAACTCCTGCAGTCGAAATGAATGCTTGCCTAAAAAATTCTAATTTATGGGCACACGTAAAAATATTGAAATTAACTACAAATATGCGTGTCCGATTGCAAAACGATGACTCTGGTCAAACAGTAAACTCAATTTCAGGACGTATACAACTACCTGCTGATTTCTGTAATTTAGTGACGTCCAAAAATGAATTGATTGAAAAAGTATTTCCAAATATTCTAAAAAATTATAAAAATAATAAATGGCTAAGTGAAAGAGCGATTCTCGCACCCAAAAATATAGACGTCCACGAAATCAACAATATTGTTTTGACCAAGATTCGAGACCAGGCAGTCCTTTACAAGTCAGTTGACACAGTTTTGGAACCAAATGAAGCGGTTAATTATCTATCTGAATTTTTAAATTCCATAGATCCTTCAGGGTTTCCACCACACGTGCTACAACTAAAAATAGGCGTACCAATAATACTTTTAAGAAATATCAACCCACCAAAGCTTTGCAATGGCACGCGACTTGCCGTAAAAAAAAACAATGGAAAACCTAATAGAGGCCACAATCTTGACAGGGCCTTATGAGGGTGAGGCTGTTCTTATTCCTCGCATTCCCATGATTCCAACGGATCTGCTTTTTCAATTTAAAAGATTGCAATTCCCAATTCGATTAGTATTTGCAATCACCATTAACAAAGCTCAAGGTCAATCATTAGAAAAATGTGGTATAGATCTTAATACTGATTGTTTTTCCCATGGACAATTGTACGTTGCATGTTCGAGGGTCGGTAAACCTGACAATGTATTTATATGCAGCGACAATTGGACAGCGAAGAATGTTGTATATTCGCAAGTTTTACGCAGTTAATTTGTATTGTATCTATCTATCTATCTATGTATATAAAAACGAGTTGTGTGGATGCATGTTTGTTTGTTTGTAAAAAGAGCGTTTGCATATTTGCAAGTTTTACGCAGTTAATTTGTATTGTATCTATCTATCTATCTATCTATATAAAAACGAGTTGTGTGGATGCATGTTCGTTTGTTTGTAAAAAGAGCGTTTGCATATGACTTCATTATTAGTACATACGGCTTTGTATATGCACAGACAATGGGAAAGCCAAGAATGTTGTTTATTCGCAATTTTTACGTAGTTTGAAATACATATATAAATCTATCTATATTCACAGGTGGGACAGAGGGACACAACTACAATGGCGCATAACTAATATGGCGCGTAACGACTCACGCGCGCGGGGGGGCTTGGGGGGGCGCGAAGCGCCCCACCAACTAGGTGTTGGGGTGGCGCGAAGCGCCACCCCAACAGCTAGTATATATATAAATAAGTTGTCTGTGTGTGTGTCTCGTGTGACGTTATTTTTGTGTGTCGACTGACGTCATGTTTGTCAACTGACGTATCTATCTATATATATATAAATAAGTTGTCTGTGTGTCTGTGTGTCGAGTGACGTCATTTTTGTGTGTCGACTGACGTCATGTTTTTCGACTGACGAAATTACAGACCGGGACATCGGGACACAAATGACGACCTGGACACCGGGACATAGGGAATATAAATGACAACTGGGACACTCAAAGAGAAAGCGACCGGGACACAGGGAATGTTCGATTAGCAATCGCCATCAACAAAGCACCGGGACATAAATGACAACCGGGACACAGGGAATATAAATGACGACCGGGACACTCAGAGAGAAATTACATACCAGGAACACAAATGACGACTGGGACACAAATGACGACCGGGACACAGGGAATATCAATGACGACCGCGACACTCAAAGAGAAATTACATACTGGGACACTGGGACACAAATAACGACCGGGAGATATAAATGACGACCAGGACAATCAAAGATAAATTACAGACCGTGACACCAGGACACAAATGACGACCGGGACACCGGGACACAGGGAATATAAATGACGATCGGAATGCTCAAACTGAAATTAAAGACTGGGACACTGGGAAACAAATGACGACCGGGATACTGGGAATAAAAATGACGACCGGGACACAGGGACTTAATTACAAGGGTGATGCTGGGGGCACAGGGGGATATGTAAATGACGACGGGGACACAGGGAATGTCCGATTAGAAATCACCATCAATAAAGCTCAAGGGCAATCATTAGAATAATCAGGTATAGATCTTAATACAGATTGTTTTTCCCATGGAAAATTTTATGTTGTATGTTCAAGAGTCGGTAAACCTGACAATCTATTTATATGCACAGACAATGGGACATTGAAGAATGTTGTATATTCACAAGTTTTACGTAGTTAAAAGCATTATATATATATATATATATATATATATATATATATATATATATATATAATGTTGTATATATATATATATATATATATATATATATATATATATATATATATATATATATATATATATATATATATATATGTTGTATATATATATATATATGTTGTATATATATATATATATATATATATATATATATATATATATATATATATATATATATATATATATATATATATATATATATATATATAAATATATATAGAATGTTGTATATATATATATATATATATATATATATATATATATATATATATATATATATATATATATATATATATATATATATATATATATCTTTCGATATTCACAGGTGGGACACAGGAACACAACTACAATGGTGCGTAACTAATATGGCACGTAACGACTTACGCGCACGGGGGGGGGGCTTGAGGGGGGGTGCGAAGCGTCCCACCAACTAGGTGTTGGGTTGGCGCGAAGCGCCAACCCAACAGCTAGTACTATTATAAATTAGTTTAGTAAAATATTTTGTTAGGGCAAAAAGAACAAAAATTATTAAAGCAATAGCAATAGTTTGACAATAGTTTAGCAATATTTAGTGGTTAGCAATAGTTTAGCAATAGAACAAAAAGCAATAGTTGGACAACTGTCCCCTTCCCTTCATCTTCCCTTCCCCTTCTGTCTCCCCATCTTCATCTTCCCCTTCCCTTGAAACTGTAAAAGTTTCAAGTCTAATACGGTCAAATACGGTATTGAAGCATGGGTGCTCCAAAGAAGTTACCTACGGATTAGTTTGGGTACCAGCATGACTGACCTTATCTCAAACAGTAAGCTGTATAAAAAAATGTGGTTCAATCCCGGTTTCTAGGGCTATAATGAGAGAAAGGTTGAGATGGCTTAGGCATGTTCTGTTGATGAAGAATGACATTGCCAAAAATCGTCCTTCTCGACCAACTATCTAGGTTCAAACATAAAGCTAGTCGTTTCCCGAATGGGGTGGAGAATGGGAGGATCGGAATTTATTGGGAGGGTTTAAAGAGGGAGGCTTTTTATAGACTTGGATGAAGGAGGAGCGTGCGTAGTTGTGTTCGCCTCAGGTGACTTGAGGCTGCAGTGAGTTGTTATTAGCTTTAGTAGTAGTCAAAAGAGCAACTAGGGATTATTATATAAAAGATTTTAATTTAAATTTAATTTTGAACAGGGTGTGCTACAAGTATATTAAGTAAAAAAAAGCAACTGAAAACTAGCTTAAAATCATGTACTGAATAAGTCCTTACGCTCAACACGCACAGTCCTCCCCTTCCTACAAAACCTATGCGCTCTAACCTATCGCCTTCTTGGTTACTAAAGTCGAGATTCATGTTTGTATCACTCACGCTCTTTTCCCTCATCGATTTTCCTTTTTATTCTCTGTTTTTACTTTTGTTAATGATTATTGATTACTGTTATAGATTTTTTATTAATATCTATTTTTATCAATATTTTATTGATTTTATTAATATACCGTATTATTATCGACTTGTTAAAGAGCATATCAGATGACTAACACTACAAAAAGACTAATATACGATAAGACTAAAGTCTTATCGTATGTTCTTTCGTGAGTACGGTAGAAAAAATAATCTGTTGATTTTATTAATATACCGTGTTATTATTGACTTGCTAAAGAGCCTATCAGATGACAGACACTACAAAAAAAGAAAAAGAGTCTTATTCTATGTTCTTTCGTGAATACTGTAGAAAAAATAATCTGTCCCCTTTCTTCAAAATACTAAGTCCCCTCCCCCCTAAAAAATCTCGTATATTCCGGTTTAAATCCTGGAAGTGAAGCAAAAGAGAATATACTTACCCAACTATGTATAAAATTTCAGTTGCCATAGTTGCTTGATTTTAGACAAAAAAAGCACATACTCACTTATTAGCTTCCGAAAACCAATACACTGATATGATCTTTGCTCTCCGGGAGAACTTCTCTGTAACCCTCTATGTAAAATGCATTGCGTTTCTAGGTGTAACAACCAGGGTCGTATCCAGGATGTTTTGAGGGATTACAAAAAAAAAAACTTTAGAAAACGCATCAAATTTTACGAGTCAGACAAATATTCCAAGGGGTGAGGGGTCAAACTTCCTACACCACCACACCCCACCCGCCCCCCACCCCCTGGATACGACCTTGGTAATAGCTATCTTTGGCTTCTTTGGCGTCATAAAAATTATTCTTTGATATCACAGAGAGGACCTTATGAACGCTAACAAAGATTACAGGGAATGTTATGAAAGGAGAAATAATTTATAAGGAGGTAATATAAAAAGGAGAGATAATCTATAATTTAATAATTCTTATTTATCAGAATTAGGAAATATTTTTAGGTATTGTAGAGTGGAAAGATAATACTTATAAGTAGATAATATGTATGCTATACATAGTAATATTTTTCTTTTTCAGTTGACAGACGAAAAATCATTGTTTGGGAACACAAAGTGGATTTCAAGGATAACTATTTTATTGGAAATGGCACATTGTTGTATTTTACTCCTTTGCCAACGTGTCTTTCTCTTAAGACGTGCTCAGAATGTGTTCAAGGGAAAGAAACTATTGGTTTTCAGGTAGGATCTATCTTATATAACTTTTTAAACAATCCCAGTTTTTAATGAGTTTTTTTATATTACACTGGCGTTTCTAATGTTTCGAGTTTTAATTAAATCATGTATTTATTTAGTTGATGCTTAATTTTTGAAATTTACGATAAAAATTTAGGCTTTACTATTTGTCATTTGGTGTTCCACAAGGATCTGGTTCAACCCATATTTTTGCAGTATGCGAGTATATCAGTGATCTAACTCTGACGATATCCAACCTCTGCTAGGAAAAAGAATCAATGGCAATATGCATACGCTGTCGGTACTTTAAGTATCAACGCACTACCGACTACTAAAGCAAAATTTAAAAAAAATGAAATTGAAACTGATCTTCAAGAAGCAACTGAAAATGACGAATTTTGAAATTGAAGAAAAAATTTGAAATTGGAATTGAAATTGAAGAAATTGAATGAAGAAGAAAAACCATGTAAAAAGGGATCGCATCATATAAATCACATAAGATATATGATATTTATATATTTAATAACAACAATCTGCATACAAAATTCAATATGATTTACCTAAAACCAAACGGTTGACGTGGAATGAATCAGTTAAAAAACATACTTATAAAATCATTTCTATTCACCATAATAATAAAGAAAGAAGGAAAAGAAAAAATATTAAAAAGAATAAATAAATATGAAACTATAATAATAATACTACGGGAGCAGCAATTACATATAATGTCCATACTGTGGAGTCACACTCGTCAACCAACAGGCAATTACATCTTAATTTAAATCTAATCTAATCTTCTTCAAAACAAACAAAGCTAAAATTCATACTCACTCAAAAATTTTTCACTCAATTTCCCTTTAAAATCACTAGAATTTTCTATCTTCTTCATTTCATTTTCCAAATCATTCCATAATTTTATACCCTTCATAGTGAAAAAAAACGTGAATACATTTGTTGTATCTGCATCGTAGACTAAGCCGTAAGTTTAAGAAATTTGTTTATACTATTCTGATGTTTCTAATTTTCCAATTTTTATTTAAGTCATGTATTTATTCAATTGCTGCTTAATCTTTGAAATTTACGATAAACAATCTAGTCTTTACTATTTGTCATTATGTGTCATTGGGTAACGCTCCGGACTTGAAATCCTGATGTCAGGGGTTAGAGTCCTGGTGTTGCTGATTCTTTGGTTTGGGACGGGGTCTAATAGGTATCTGGAGAAATCTTTGGAAAAATCACAGGAAGCACCGGATGATTTTCCCCCAACCACGCATTGATCTCCCGGCCGAAGGCATTGAATCAAGAGGTCGGTACCTGTGCAATGGAGACCATTGGTCACCTTGGGAAAAAGTTTTTTTTTTTTAAAGTTCCTCTAGGATCTGTTTCAACTCTTATTTTTTCCATATAAGAGCATATCAATTATCCAAACTCCGACCGTTTCGAATCTCTGCTTTTTATGGCACTTGGTGTTAACCAAGTGACATATAGCAATCACAAATTCTGTCGGTCTGTCGGTCCCGGTTATGCTACTTTAGGCACTTCCAGTTAAGCTAGGACTATGAAATTTGGCAGGCACATCAGGGGCCAGTTCAGATTAAATTAGAAATAGTTTTTTCCTCGATTGACCATCGGGAGGGGGGGGGGAGAGTGGGGGTTCCGTTAATTCAGAAAAATATAAAATAGAAGTATTTTTAACTTACGAACGGTTGATCAGATCTTAATGAAATTTGATGTTTTGAAAGATATCGTGTCTCGAAATGTTATTTTAAAACCCGACCGGATCTGGTGACATTGGGGGGGGGGGAGTTGGGAGGGGGAAACCTAAAATCTTGGAAAACACTTAGAGTGGAAGGATCAGGATGAAACTTGGTGGGAAAAATAAGCACATTTCCTAGATACATGATTGACATAGCCGGAACAGATCCGCTCTCTTTGGGGTAGTTGGGGGGGAGGGGGTTAATTCTGAAAAATTAGAAAAAATGAGGTATTTTTAACTTAAGAACGGGTGATCGAATCTCAATGAAATTTGATATTTAGAAGAATATCGTGTCTCAGAGCTCTTATTTTAAATCCCGAAAATATCTGGTGACATTGGGGGGGGGGGTTGGGAGGGGGAAACCTAAAACTTGGAAAACACTTAGAGGGGAGGGATCGGGATGAAACTTGGTGGGAAAAATAAACACAAGTACTAGCTACATGGTTGACATAACCGGAATGGATCCACTCTCTTTGGTCTAGTTGGGAAGGGGGGGGGGGGTTAATTCTGAAAAATTAGAAAAAATTAGGTATTTTTAACTTACGAACAGGTGATTGGATCTCAATCAAATTTAATATTTAGGAGGATATCGTGTCTCAGACCTCTTATTTTAAATCCCGACCGGATCTGGTGACATTGGAGGGGGAAGGTTGGGAGGGAAAACCTAAAACTTGGAAAACACTTAGAGTGGAGGGATCGGGATGAAACTTGGTGGGAAAAATAAGCAAATGTCCTAGATACATGATTGTCATAATCCGTTCTCTTTGGGGTAGTTGGTGGGGGGGGGGGGTTAATTCTGAAAAATTAGAAAAAATGAGGTGTTTTTAACTTACGAACGGGTGATCGGATCTCAATGAAATTTGATATTTAGAAGGATATCGTGTTTCAAAGCTTTTATTTGAAGTCCCGACCGGATCTGGTGACATTGGGGGGCAGTTTGGGGTGGGGGAACCTAAAATCCTAGAAAACTCCTAGATTGGAGGGATCGGGATAAATCTTGGTGGGAAAAATAAGCAGAAGTATTAGATACGTGATTTACATAGTTGGAACGGATCCGCTCTTTTGGAGGAGGGGTTAATTCTGAAAAATCAGAAAAAATGACGTATTTTTAACTTACGAAGGAGCGATTGCATCTTCATGAAACTTCATATTTAGAAGGACCTCGTGACTCAGATCTCTTATTTTAAATCTCAACCGGATCCAGCGTAATTGGGGGGGGCAGTTGAGGGGAACCGGAAATCTTAGAAAATACTTAAAGCGGTGAGATCAGGATGAAAGTGGATGGGTAGAATAAAAACCTGTCTAAGACAAATGACTGACATAACCGGACGGATCTGCTCTCTTTGGTGGAATTGGGGGGGGGGGGGTAATTTGGAAAATTGAGGCATTTGTAACTTACGAAAGGGTGACCAGATCTTAATGAAATTTGATATTTAGAAGGATCTTGCGCTTTGAAGCTCTAATTTTAAATTCCGACCAGATCCTGTGACGTTGGGGGGAGTTGCAGGGGGAAACCGGAATTCTTGGGAAACGTGAAAATTGGGGTATTTTTATTTTACGAATAGGTGATCGAATCTTAATGAAATTTGATATTTAGAAGAAATTCATGTCTCAGAGCTCTTATTTTAAATCCCGACCAGATCATTTGACATTGGGGGGAGTTGGAAGGGGAAAATCTTGGAAAACACTTGGAGCGGGAGAATCGGGATGAAGCTTGGTGGATAGAATGAGCAAATGTCCTTGATACGTGATTGACGGAACTGTACTGAATTCGCTTTCTTTGGGGGAGTTGGGGGAAGGGTTTAGTGATTTGGCGAGTTTGGTGCTTTTGGACATGTTAGGACGATAAAAATTGGTAGGCGTGTCAGGGAGCTGCACAAATTGACTTGATAAAGTCTTTTTCCCAGATTCGACCATCTGGGGTACTAAAGGGAGAGGAAAAATTAGAAAAAATTAGGTATTTATACCATACGAGTGGGTGATCGGATCTTAAAGAATTTTGATATTTAGAAGGACATTGTGACTCAGAGCTCTCATTTATTTCCTGACCGGCATTAAGCCTCTTATTTTCCTTTTAAATCAATCTATTGATTCATAGAATTTTGCTAGAGCTAATACCATATGATCTCTTGGCTCTTAGATCATCTTGCCTCGTCACAAGTGCTATATGAGCTCTTAGCTCTTGTTTACTTTTTTTGTTTTACTTTTAGATACTTTATTTAATATACTGAAAAATACAAAAAAAAACATTAAACCCCAACAGAGTGTATTGCTCGTAAGTCTGGGTGTGTAAATAATAGGACATACACTAGACAAGATCTTTTATTGACCGAATTAAATAATAAATAATTTTATAAACTGGGTGACGGGGAGCAGGGATCGATGTGTCGGCCATAAAACAGAGGTAAGAAAATGCCAAATAACAAAAAAAAGGAAAGAAAAACAACATACAAGGTAGCAGATAACAGAGGAGGCCACCCCAGCTCGAGAACACCACAACCAAATGTCATACTAAAATCTATTATTCATCAATCTCAACATCCAGACAAAGAACTTTTTTTGAAATATGTTTTTTCCAAAGGTCATTTATATAAAATAAAAATAGTAATGGCCCCAATACTGATCCCTGGGGGACTCCAATATTATCAATAACAATATGGCATGAAAGGTGCCCATTTATTTCTATATGATTTTTTAATAAAAAAAAAATCAATAGTGGTACCAACACGTTAAAACCGACTGCTTACACATTGTTGGCGCTTAAGTATCGGCACACTACCGACCACTAAAGCGTTAGTAATTCTTGCAGGTGACAGCTGTTACGCTATTTCTGACTCCAAACTACATTAATTAATTCTGTTTAGTTTATTGAAACTGAAACTACATTCATTAGCCATATGTATTTCAATTATTTTGAGGTAAATCAAGTTTTCTCAAAATTAGAAATTATTCAACATGTATTCATAAGTTTCGTCTGTTCTCTATAATTTTTCATCTGTCTTTATCAATCAACTATCTTTAAATTGATTAATGACTTAGTACCAAAAACTTCAGAATTTGAACAAATTAGCACCATTCCATTTAAGAAACTTGAGTGATTCTACGGCAATAAAAAGTTTGGTTTTATAATACTGATTGAATTTTATGTCTAAACCAGATTATAGGATTTTGATTATATGATGTCTATGCATATTCTGACTATAATACCGCACAGTTTTATGCACCCTTCTCGTTATCAGGTTAGACTATTCTGATTGTATCATAGGCAGCGCAAGGGATATATCTGTTACGTCATTTTAATAAAAGTAGTGGTAGAATGCACACAATGCCTTTTGGTTTATTCAACATTCCCCTTAACAAGCCCTGACAGCTTAAACTTTATATCCTAGGCTATTTCTGGACAATTGAAAGTTCGCCTTTTTGATAACCTGAAGGGACAGTGTGTGTTTTGATTTCGTTCAACATCTCCTTATACATTCCCTATAATTTTGATGTTCATACCCTTAGTCTCAGTAGTAGTAGTCATAGTAGAAGTAGAAGTATGCACAGAGTGTCTTTTGGTTTGTTGCACATCCCTTTGAACACTCTCAAAAGTTTCAACTTAATATTCTAAGCTGTTCCTGAGAAATTGCTCATACATATATTCCCTGAAAGTTTCACATTAAGACGCCCATCAGTTCAAAAGTCCTCGGAGATTTTATTTTACATTGGCTAATAGTAATAGCAGACCATAAAATGGATCCTAATTTTCATTATCAGATTACTTCATAAATTCTCTCCCAGGTTACGCTTCCTTCCCTACGAATAGCGGCTTAGAAAGCTTGAAATCTCAACCCTCGCCTATAGATTCCATCGTGGTGATCTTATTGAAATGTATAAGCTCTGCAATGGAGCCTAGGATGACGTACCAGCCCAGAGAATCGTGCAGTTCAATAAAAATCATCTCCGAGGACATCAGTACAAAGTGAGTATGGAACGCTTTTACAAGGACATGGGCCGATGGACTTTCGGCAACCGAGTGGTTCAGCATTGGAACAACTTACCAGAAAGAGTAATCTGCTCCACAAACCTACTGACATTCAAGAAGGAAGTTGATGAATATTATTCAAGTGACATTTTCTCCTTGTGCAAATTTAGAAGAAATACAAATTAAGATTTTTGTTTTGTAGAGGCTTAACGGCCTACCATCAAATTTGCGAATATATTTATTTTATTTATTTATATTCATGATCTACTAGAACACCTAAAAAGTTCTGAGGCTCTTGCAGAAATAATCATTTCTGATTTCGGGAAAGCTTTCGATGTGCTTGATCATGAGACTGTAATCAACGAAGTTTGTGTCCTGGAAGTCTCGCTGATTCTCTTATGTACCATCACAAGTTTCCTTTCTGGTCGTCAACAGTACGCAAAACTCGAAAACAGGGAAACATCCAACTTCCAAGACATCACGCGTGGAGCGGTCCAAGGAAGCAAGTTAGGTCCCATCTTATTTGTGATAGTCATCAACCGACTGATGAAGCGAAACAAACAATGGTATAAATCTGCAGATGATCTTTCGCTATGTCTGCTGCACTTCTTGTTACAAACACCCAGTCAACTCATACCCCTGGTCGCAGAGCTTCAACATCAAGCTGATCAAGGGAAGCTCCAGCTAAGCCTCCACAAAAGCTGTGCAATGAGTGTCAACTTCCTTAAGAAGAAGAAGAGCATAGACGAATCAGCAGCTCTCTAAACAAAGAAATCAGTAAAAATACTTGGCATCACATTAAGTGACGATCTCTCGTTCAAAGATTACATAAAAAAAAGGATAAACATCTCCACAAACGTCCTCGTTTGTGGACGTCCCAGTCCATTCCCGTTGTTATATAACAAGGAGATGATAACAAGGCATTCCTCAAAATTATAAGTATTTATGATTTCTTTTGGTTTGAAATGTCAGTTTCGGGTGCAAGGATGTTCACCCTGAGTAGCTGAAGAGGTGTGAAAGCATTTCTCATTGCATGAAAAAAGGTTTGAACCCCTCTCTATCCCTGAAATTTTTGCCTGACTCCGAAAATCGTAATAAAATGTATATAAACACATTTTTGATACTTTTATGAAAGTTTTTATAGAGCTATTTTATATCAGTGTCAAACCAAGCATACATGAAGTAATTACTCCTACCTTTTAGTCCTAGCTTGTTTTTTTCTCTGCACTTCCTTTTGTAGGGGACCAATCTATGATTTTTTACCAACTCCAAATTTAATTTTTGTTTTTCTCCAACACTCATCGTACTTTGAGATCACATCAGCAAAAGCAACTGGTTTTCTGATATTTGGAAAACAGAGCAACTCCTTTTTTCGTGCTATAAATCTTATGTCATGTCTGTTATAATATACGACTGTCCTATCTGGTATCCGTTGCTTACAGAGAAACACAGAAACCAACTGGAAACAACTTAGAAGGGAGCCTGCAAAATAATTTTTGGGCCAAATAACGAAAACTTGAGTGAACTCAAGCTCCCAACCCTGGACGAAAGGAGGCATAAAATGCTGATGAAGTTTGGAGCTGATATCCTGAAGTGACAACTTTGCGGAAACTGAATAGAATCCATTCCATTTTTTCTGTTGTGTTTTGCATTTTAAAGGTTAAATTGGTCCTTCCAGAGTTTTGGCTTCCCTGTGCTGAAGGATGGTAAACAGAAATGAAGACTATCATTATACAATTTTATAACTAGAATTTTTGTTTTTAAAATTATTTTGAAAAAGTACCATTTCGGAGCCATTTGGTGTGGTCAACTGCTCTTACAAAACTGAGAAAATAGTGAGTAAACATATTACAAGCCTGAAGTTAGGGAGTGGAAGGAAACTTGAAGGGAAAAGCTAAAAACCGGCAAATTAAGCTAGAATTAGAAATGAAAACGGAGCGAAAATCGTAAACATCATTTGAGGTTTTTTTTGGTGAGTGGAATCAAATTTTACCCCCAATTTTTCAGTTTTCCTTTCAGTTTATTGCCACTTATGCTACAAACCCTTGTCGTGTCTTGCAAAAAAACAGAAATTGTGAATAAACAACAACGCACCATGTACACTGACAGCAATTTCACAGAATATCATACCTTTTAAGGAACATCGGGTTAATATCTGAAAAGGACTAGTTAACCTCTGCCTCCGACTAGCGGAGGGTCTGAAGCCTTCTTTTTTTTTATAAGGCTACCGGCTCTTACAAAATCCAACAGTAATCGAGAAACTGCACACCGTGATTCATCAAATCTATATCACATACATCAAGCATATGGAAGTTACTTTGGGTGAATACCCTCAAAAAATTACTTGCCCACTACAACCCCAAACCCCCGACTAGTTGAAAATATTTTCCTTAAATTTATAACTAGTTCAGGATATTTGGGCTAAAGTATTGCTTCAATTTTAATTAATAGATCCATTTTGTTTGAAAACATTCAAACCTGTCTAAAGTTTTGGACTGCATATACTCGGCCCAGGCACATCGCTGGAATTTATTTTGGGATTCAGATGTCTCTCGGTTGCCAAAATTTCAGAAGCTGTAAAAGTTAGTGAATTTGGCGCTTTTATTAATATTTATGAGAATTACTTACAGTTCTTGGTTCTATATGTTTCAGGCAGATGGAATTCTCATTGTCCCAGAACAAGGACCTACGCCAGAACAGGTGGGGGAGGGTCAATTCCTATTTAAATTTTCACTTTTTTTAATTCTTGCTTCCCCCCCCCAAAAAAAATAAATAATAATAATGCGTACGCCTCTGAGCCGGAATAAAACTATGCTATCTTTTTAGTAACTAAAGAAAAATAAATTATGAAAAACCAAGGATTGTTATATATATATTTGTATGTATATATATATATATATATATATATATATATATATATATATATATATATATATATATATATATATATATATATATATATATATATATATATATCTATATATATAAAAATAAGTTGTCTGTCTGTCTGTGTGTCAGGTGACGTCATGTTTCTGTGTCGACTGACGTCATGTTAAAAAACTAAAAAAAGGAAACAAAAAGAAAAGTAAAGGAGAAAAACAAAACTAAAAAAATAAAAATAAAAAAAAATAAAAAGAAAAAAGAAAAAAAAACTAAAAAAACTAAAAAAATGTAAAAACCAAAAAAAAACTAAAAAGAAAAAAAGGGGAAAAATACAAAAATTTATTTCATCATTTACCATTTCAAAAACGAATGTATATACAGACTGGGGCACCGGAATACAAATGACGACCGGGACACAGGGAATATAAATGACGACCGGGACACAGGGACACAACTACAACGGGGACGCCGGGGGGCACAGGGGGATATATAAATGACGATTGGGACACAGAGAATGTACGATTAGCAATCACCATCAACAAAGCTCAAGGGCAATCATTAGAATCATGAGGTATAACTAAAAAAAACTAAAAAAAAGGCAGAAAACTAAAACCTAAAAAAAAGACCAATTCAAAAACGAATTTATATACAGACTGGGACACCGGGACACGAATGACGACCGGGACACCGGGACACAAGGAATATCAATGACGCCCGGGACCCTCAAAGAGAATTCACAGACTGGGACACCGGGACATAAATGACGACCGGAACACATGGAATATAAATGACGACCGGGACACCGGGGGGCACACGGGGATATATAAATGACGACGGCGATACAGGGAATCGTCGATTAGCAATCACCATCAACAAAGCTCAAGGGCAATCATTAGAATCATGAGGTATAGATCTGAATACGGATTGTTTTCCCATGGACCATTATATGTTGCATGTTCAAGAGTCGGTAAACCTGACAATCTATTTATATGCACAGACAATGGGACAGCAAAGAATGTTGTATATTTGCAAGTTTTACGTAGTTAAAAACATATATATATATATATATATATATATCTATCTATATTCACAGGTGGGACATAGGGACACAACTACAATGGCGCGTAACTAATATGGCGCGTAACAACTTACGCGCGCGGGGGGGCTTGGGGGGTGCGAAGCGCCCCTACCAACTAGGTATTTTTGTGGCACGAAGCGCCACCCCAACAGCTAGTATATATATATATATATATATATATATATATATATATATATATATATATATATCTTGGACCTACAATTATGTTAAATAATTTTTGGTCCTTGATATTTCAAGCTGGTGAAGCTAACAAGTTGGTTTCAAGCTATTTTTCATAGCTTAAAGTGGATAATAGAGCCTATAATATGGATAGTTTTATAAATCTTTTTTAATTCAGAAAATGTTGTAAATCTTTTGAATTAAGAAGATGCTGTAAACAGGGGCGTGATTTGCTATGGGGCAGGGGCAAACTGCCCCTCCCAGACCTCAGCCCCCGGACCCTAGTAACCCCCCCAAGTGAAATTTAGTTTTAAAAAAAAATATTGTCAAAACTAAGATCAACCTGCTTAATGCAAGCATTCACAAAAACGGGTGAGTTTTCTTTAGTATATCTTTAACTTTATGGTTCTATATGACTCATTTTTAATGTTTCACAGTCATTTTTACTTTATTTGGGAAAATTCGCTCAAACTTTATCTTCTCCCCCCAGGATTCTGGCGAAATTACGCCACTGGTTGTAAATCTTGTTGAGTGCGAACAGAAATGCGAAAGACAGCTTGTCCGAGAAGCAACTATTTATATATTACATTTTTATTATATTTTATATATTAGAATATATTTATTTATATTTTATTGTAGTTGAAACTGATCTTTGTTTCGTTTTTAGTGCATTTGGTGTCCTCTCGCAAATCGCTGCTCTGATGGTATTGATAGAAAACCACAGGATTGGCTTATTAAAGGCTGTGATTCAAATCATTTGGACACCGTTCAAAAATGTAATGAATATGAGAAACTGACGTAAGAATCTTACTTTTTCGCCAAAGACAAGTTTACCAACTTCAATGATTGCCGAATGAACGAAAAAAAGAAACGATTAATAGTTAGGTCTAATTAGGTTCTTTCACTTGTCAATTTCTTGTCTTTTCTCTTTCTCCCTCCTTTTATATTAGTTTTTATTATCATTTTCGCCTTTTTGCTTCTTTTCTTTATATGTATATATGGTACGGTGAAAGACCGAAATCTGGTTTATGTCGACATTCACTGGTGAATGTCCGAAATTAGTTTTTCTCTGCTTGGATTCAGTCAGCTTTGCCAGTCAAATTTTACAGTTTTATACAAGGTCTGATGGTGACAGGTTAGGTTAGGTTGAGTTAGGTTTTTAACCCATTGCTGAGATTTGTAACCTAATTTAACCTAACTCTACCTAACTTTAATTTTTACCTTCAAACCTTGCACAGGATTGACGATTCATTCGATTGGAAATCAAAAGTTCTCTCAAATGTGATCGGGGCAACGAGCCCCCCCTCGCCTTTTCCCCCCAAAAAGATCCAGTCATAATTTGTCCAAGGGATAAGGGCCGTAAGTTATGCAAGCAGCTTAATGTCAACGCATAATAGTCTTGTGGAAGGGGTGGTCGTATACTCTATGGAAGAGAATCGTTCAATTTGAAAGCGAAAGCTCTAGTTACTTTTTAAAAAGTCGAAAGTGAGTGGAGGGTAATCCAACTCCTCCCCGTGCCTTTTTTCGCAAATACATCCGATCAAAGCTTTGAAAAAGCCGTTTTGTTCACAATAGTCTGAAGGTTAAATAGCTATGCTTCTTGAGTTGAACCCTCCCACCAGCCCCCGAACAAGAGCTGTAAGCTATTCAAGTTGCTCATTGTTAACATATAAAGTTTTTACTGAAGGGGTGACCGTGTTTACTTAGGAGGAGGCTTATTCGATTGGAAATTGAAAGTTTCTTGCCCTTTTTTAAGAGTCAAAACTGGTCGGAGGGCAACCAGCCCTCCCCAACGCCCCTTTTTCCCAAATATATCTGATCAAAATTTTGATATATTTTTTTTCAAACCAAATCAAAGGTCAAATAACTTTGCCTTCAGGGTTTGCATCCCCCAGCCTCCATGACAAGGGCTATAAGTTATGCAAGATACCCATTGTTAACATATAAGGACTTTTATTGGAAAATAGGGCATGTTTGATCCTGGGTCTTCAAAGAGGCTTAGGATTTTAAAGTGAAACTTTAAGGAAGTGTTGATAGGGGTGCTGAATACAGACAAAACACACTATTTGCTTGCTGGTTATGAAATAGGGAATATCTTCAATATGTATAGAACTATTTTGGGTATTAAATTGAAACTTTCATGGTATGTTGAGATGTTGAAGAGAAATTAGAGGGCAAGCGGTATCCCTGTCCTTTTTAGACGCCCCTCTGCTGAGCACTGGTTAAAATTTTGGAAATTGTCATTTCGTTCGAATTAGTCAAACGGTCTAATGACTATAGTTCCATGAACGTCATGCACCCCCATTGACTCATGGAGAGGTTTGTAAATTCTGTAATTTGACCATTTGCAGGATTAATCATCAGGGATAGAGGAAATATTTATTCTGAATCTATCCGAAAAGGCTAAGGGCATTAAGGTTAAACTTTGGAGCATGTTGAGGGGTATCTTATACTAAATCAAAAGACAATTTATGCATCAAGTTTATCAAAAAGGAGGTCATGTATTATCTTAAGACCAGCTGAGGGTATTAAGTTAAAACTTTTAGGACACGTTGAGAGAGATTTTGAAACATGTTTGGAGGGCCGCCAGCCCCTAGCCTGCCCCTTTTGTTGCCCCCCTTCAAAACATTTGGCCAAAACTTAGAAATAGATATCTTGTTCAAAATAGTCAGAAGCTCAAGCAACTATGCGTGTGAGGGTGTCGAAACTCCTCACAGCTTTGAATTGGGAAGCTGAACACAATAAAAAGCACTGTGTGTGCTCGTTGGGATGTTTAAGAGCTATCGGTGGGCAACCAGCTCCTCTTGCCCTTTTTAGATCCTCCTTTCCTTCATCTTTTCTTTCCTTCACAATAAAAAAAACACTGTGTGTGCTCGTTGGGATGCTTCAGAGCTATAGCTGGGTAATCAGCTCCTCTTGTCCTTTTTAGATGCATCTTTCCTTCATCTGTCCTTTCCTTCACATAAAAAAAAACACTGTGTGTGTGCTCGTTTGGATGTTTAAGAGCTATCGGTGGGGAACCAGCTCCTCTTGTCCTTTTTAGATGCTCCTTTCCTTCACAATAAAAAAAAACACTGTGTGTGTGCTCGTTGGGATATTTAAGAGCTATCGGTGGGCAACCACCTCTTCTTGCCCTTTTCAGATGCACCTTTCCTTCACCTTTCCTTTCCTTCACAATAAAAAACACTGTGTGTGTGCTCGTTGGGATGTTTAAACGCTATCGATGGGCAACAAGCTCCTCTTGCCCTTTTTAGATGCTCCTTTCCTTCATATTTCCTTTCCTTCGTAATAAAATAACACTGTGTGTGCACGTTGGGATGTTTTAAGAGCTATCGATGGGCAACCAGCTCCTCTTACCCTTTTTAGATGCACCTTTCCTTCACCTGTCCTTTCCTTCACAATAAAAAATACTATGTGTGCTCGTTGGGATGTTTAAGAGCTATCGGTGGGCAATCAGCTCCTCTTGACCTTTTTAGATGCACCTTTCCTTCATCTGTCCGTTCCTTCACAATAAAAAACACTGTGTGTGTGTTCGTTGAGATGTTTAAGAGCTATCGGTGGGCAATCAGCTCCTCTTGCCCTTTTTATATGCTCCTTTCCTTCGTCACTGATAAAATTTTGAAAAGACGACTTTATTCAAAACATTCAAAAAATCTAATAACTATGTCTCTAATAGCCCCAGGGCAATGATTTTTAAATCATGCAATTTGACCTGTATTTCATGTAGGATTAATCATTAGGAAAAGGAGGGATTTTGATTTTAGGTGTGGTCAAAAAGACTGAGGGTATTAAGATGAAACTTCCGGGTATGTTGAGGGACATTTCAAAATAAATCTAAAGATACTCTGTATATCCTGTTGATGAAAAGGGGGTATTTGTGATATCACACGAACAGCTGAGGGTATTAAGATTAAACTTTCAGGGTATGTTGAAGAGGATGCTAAAAAGGCATCGGAGTGCAACCAGTCCCCCTCACATTCTGTTTTTTAGCTGCCCTCCCTCCACAAATATCCGATGAGCATTTTGGAATAGCCATTTTGTTCAAAATAGTCGGAAAGTCAAATAACTATACCTTTTGGGATGACGTCGGCCCAACCCCAGACAGTCCCTTGGGGATATGTTGCAAGTTGTATGTTGCCCACTATTTACATACATGGCTGGCTATTGGGAAAGGGAGACATGTTCAATCCTGAATCTCGAAAATGGCTAAGAATATTTAGGTAAAGTTTTTAGAAAATGTTGAGGGGGATATCAAACAAAATCGAAGCACATTATATGCAGAAGGGTTGTCAAAATGGCACAACAACTATGTCCAAGGACGGCTAAGGGTACTAAATTGAAATTTTAAAGGCATGTTTAGAGGGATGTCAAAAAAGGAATGAAGGGCACACACCCGCTCTTGCCTCTTTAGATGCTCCTCTTAATGCTGACAGAGATCTTACAAAGCCATTTTATTCAGAATAATCACAATATCTAATAGCCATGCCTCTGAGGATATCATGCCTCCACTGCCCCCGGCGCAGGGCATATAAATTATGGTATCTGTCCATTTTTTTTTTTTAACGCAGGATTTACCATTGCGAAAAGAAGAGATGTTTAATGCTGGGTCTGTCCGAAAAAGCTAAGGGTATTGGGGCAAAATTAGGGAAATATTGAGGGTTATGCTTAGCTAAATAAAAAGAAACTGTTTTCCCCCTTCCACCACCCCTATCTGTAAATGTCTAAGGCCTCTTGCTTCATTTGCGCTGTACTGAAAACGAATTATATCGCAGATATTTTCTTTGATATTTACAACATTGAAAATACAAATAGAAAATTACAGTGAAACAAATCTCGAATTCCTGAGCTTTCAGCTATTAATATCATTTAATGTTAAATATTCAGTTTTATTTTATTAATTCTTTCTAAGGACTGTTTAAGACATATATAGTTCTCAGTAAAACGCAAATGATGCAGCAGGCTCTAGGGTTTTACAGTTAGAGGAGGGGGAAGGGGACAGTTGCCAAACTCTTATTTGTAGTGATTTTTGTTCGTTTTAAGTTTCATTTTTTCTTAGTACCTGTTGCATATTTGTTTGCTATGATTGTTTATTTAATTTCTGTTTGTTTTGGGTTTTACATACTGTTCAATAGTAATTATTAATCGTTTTGAGTTTGAAAAAATACAGGAATTTATTTCTGCTGGTCTTAAAGTTAATGTGGCTTTTTACTTTTCTATGATTAACTCATTCTATGAGTTTTTTTTTATTATTTTTAGGAATAATGCCATTTGACTCCTTGGTAAATACAATATTTAAAAAAGTTTCTTATTTTGTTTTGATATTTTTTGTATTTGGATTTTAGTATTTTGCATGTTTTTGTATTTCATTTGTTTGAAATTAATTTTCTAAGATCAAGGCTCATGTTGGATAGATACCCATAGCAGGGCGTTTCTAGCTTTACTTACCAGTTCTGGGCAATGGCGGATGTGAACCATAATGTTGTTAAGTAATTCATTCCCTCGGCGAGCAGAATTTTGAAAAATACAATGAAATTCTATTTATATAGTTATTATCTTATATATACTTCTTGTTTTTCTTTTTTAAATATTTGGAAATGCCGATTTATAAACGTAACGAAATTAC
Source organism: Artemia franciscana (assembly GCF_032884065.1). Classification (NCBI taxonomy): domain Eukaryota; kingdom Metazoa; phylum Arthropoda; class Branchiopoda; order Anostraca; family Artemiidae; genus Artemia; species Artemia franciscana. The sequence goes on along the minus strand of NC_088881.1, from coordinate 3,537,618 downwards.
AGAAATTCTGGCAGGTTGGATCAGACTCAGACCCCGGGCCCTTGGAATCAAACTAAAACTCATGGTAAAATTTGCAATTTTCAACATGTTTTAGCTTTGAAGAAAGTAAACATATCACTTGATGCTTTTTCTTTTTCTCTTTTATAGTTCAGCAGTCGTTTCTTGGGAAGAAAAAGGTGAGTCCTAAATCTTTTCTTCTGTCACTGTTTCATGTTTAGATGCTCCATGTCAATCGGTGGTGACCACCAATGGTGATTACAATATGTCTCAGTCTATATGTGCGTACCACTATCAGTGTAGTCACGTTGAAGCCACGGTGGCCACTTTGTATGGCATATCCAACGTTCTATCATCTGAAGAATTTAATAAAAATTATTAAAAAAAAAAATAATTTAAAAATAAAAATTTTAAAACGTTAAAAATTTTAACGTTCTATCAACTTGGTCTAAAAATTTTTTGAGACCAGTAGATAGAAGTATGAAAAGAAGATATAAAAAATAGAACAAACACAAAATAGAAAATTACAATATTTGGGTTTCTTCAGGTTTTGTTTTTTGGTATCTTCAATGATATCTTTTAATATTCTTGTCGAAACGTAAAGACACCTGAAATAATTTTCACCAGTAACTGTATTATTGGTTCAGACGGGCAGAGCCAAGAGTTATGTAAATAGTGAAAATTATTCTCTTTTGAAAAATGAACCAATAGTCAATAAGGGAATAAAATTTTTACTTAATCACCAGGGGACAAGATTTTCTACTGGACCAAAAGGAGTTGCTTCAATAATAGCTAACAAGAGGCTTATTTCGCAACAAAATAATTAACTTAATTTCAATTTTATAATTGTTTCTCAGTTGCTTTGATGTTCTCACTGAAGTAACTCTAATGGCTTCTTTCCCTACGTGGATCAGTAGTGATAATTGTATTTACTATTATTTGTGGTGGTTTTATTTTTTTTAGTTTAGTGTTTTTTCTTTTTATCTTGTGCTGAGGATGCCTAGTTTACATACAGGTGAAATATCCGCGTTGTTCTAGTCTGTCATCTCTTTTCTCTCTACTGGCCGCAGTCTCGTTTGATGCTTTTTAAAGTGGTATGAGAAGGGAATAGAATGTTGACATTTAAATAGTAGGGCAATATGTGATGTAAGACTGAATTTAACTGTGAAGGAAAATTTTCGGATTGGCCCAGTAGAGATGTATTAGAGTTTCTATGTGCTTAATTGGTGTTACTTGTTTAACTGATTATGCTTAATCCAAAGTAAACAGAATGGGTTAGATGTTCTTTAATCTTTACTATGATTTTGAATGATTGTAAATGAATTATTGTTTTGGAGGTTTTGAGAAGTCAGGGTGCAAGAATGGGCTGACTTCTAGTGTTAAGAGGACCAAATCGCTTAGACTAGGAATAAGTGATGGTAAAGAGGGTATATTTGGGTAATGTGATAAATTGGTGCAATGAATAGCTTCAATTACCTGGGTAGTAGTGTTAGTAAAGACGACGGACGCAGTGAAGGTGTTAAAAGTAGAATAGCTAAGGCCCAGGCTGTTTTTTCACAGTTGATGAAAGTTGGGAAAAACAGGAAAAACAGGAAAATTATTATACATTCTTTAAAAAGTTTTTAACTGTTTTTGGAAAGTTCCTCTCAGCTATGAAGCACATAAATAGACCATAATATATTATATATCGTAATTGGTTTTAACAAAAAGTAATTTAATATAATTGTGTAAATATAATCTCCATCATTATATTAAATATTATGATGGAAATCACTCTGCCTTATCATACGGAAAACAAAAAGTTACGTGGAATGAGTGATGTTTTGAAGGTGATTAAAGACGTCATTCGACACAACTTTTTGTTTCTTAGATTATATTTTTACTTAGTAAATCTTAAACATTATTAGTCGTGGGTGTACATAGTCAAAGGAGGTACACATAACATTTTCTTGAATTAGCCATCAGCAGAATACGGCCTTTCTCAGATCTATGAAGAAATTCTTCCACGTTTTTTTTGTATATTTTATAATCGTTCTGCTCCTAACCTACAACAAATGCATACGCCCTTATTGTAATTATTTTTCCCTTTATAGTCTTTCGTTTTCTGTGTCAAAATGATCATGGTACGCTTTATGTGTTATATAATGTAAAATCGTCATTTTTTGTGCAATAAAAACAAGAAAAAATTTGTCTTGCATTTTTTATGGCTGTGGGGTTATCTTGATTAATACTTTGGTCAGAATTTGCACGTGGCGTTCTTGGCAAAGTATTTTGGGAAAACCAAGAAGCTTTGCGTCATTTGGATGATTTGGAATTTTGGAATTCAAATAGTAGCTATTTCAGGTATTGATTGTACCCGCAAACGAGGGAGAGGGGGGATCTATAATTCGGGAAAGGGGTCGCCGAAGAAGTGCTTTTTTGTCAAGTGAGATATCTGAAAAGTGTAATTTTTTTTGTAAGTTTGGGAATCTGATGAAGGTTGGGAGGGAGAAAAGAGTTAATCCTGGTCTAACTTCTTAATACGATATTGGGGGTGAGGAGGGGGATGTTTGTTTAAACAAATCTTAGATTCATCATATTTGGGAAGATTTAGGTTAATGAAGTACAACTGTAATTACGTATTAAGGGATAGAGGATCGTTGTCTTTGATGACAAAAATTTTGCCCCTATTAATATGGAACCAGGGGCGTCAAATCACAAAAATATACGGGGGTTGAGGGTAAAGTGTGTTTATCAAAATGTAGCGAGGGATTTCGCTGTTTTTCTACTTTTTTTGCAATGAAAATATGAAAAATAGATGGTTTGGAATAGAAATGCCAAAAATAGATATATGTCAAAATCTTGGATGAGGTGCAAAAGTATATAGAGCGCCTGGGTCCCTCTATCACCGATCCTGGGTCCAAAAAGGGGAATCTGCGATCATAAACGTCACTTCTTTTGTTCCCACCGAAACACTATTTTTGTCCACTTTGCACCAGACAGATGAAAATGGGTAACTCCGTTTTTATCTACCAACCTTGTTTTCGTACCAACCAGTCCTTGTGTTTTAAACGCTTGTAACTTAAGATCAAATCAAATTTATTTAGGAGTGAAAATGATTACAGTGTCAGAAATCAACACAGGCCTTATCAGGGGGGGGGGGGTCTGAAGCCCATAAAGTTTGAGGGTGATGGGAAATCAAAATAATAACGAGAAAAGTCAAAGTTCACTATGTTTGCCTTTTTATTGATAGTCTCGTTTCGTTTAAAGATCATATAAATTGATGCAACAACACTAATTGAGAAACAAATCTCTTAATTCGTTGGTTTGTATTGTTTGGTCAAAACACCTACGGGCTAGTAGGTGAGACATGGTAAGTGTCAGGGGAGAGCTTGACTGCGGCAATTTTTATTGGTCATTTACCCAAAAACTTGAAAAATAATGCTATTTTACATGTTTTTTTCGCATTTAGATGCATGAAAAAAAATCTGTTTAAATAACTAGTAAGACATTTTATAGCATAGAATATTCACTAGCAAAGGTATTCAATAGCAAATGGATAGAGGAATTTTGATTTATTAAATCAAACGAGCCTGGAACTTTTGAGATTATTATAGCCATTTCAATGAAATATCTTTATTGCTATATGAATAACAAAATAATGCCTGACCTCATATCCTCACGGGAATATCAGATACCACGGGTTAATGACAGACAACCCGCTTTGATTTGAGGGGAACAATTATAATATAACCAATGTGGTTAAAAGAGTGAATTGAGATTCAAATAAAACGAGATTATAATGAGTTCAAGGTGAGATTATAATAGGATTACCGAGGAGAGTTTTAGAGCTGTAATGTATACTTATACATTTTGGTTTTCTCCTTTTTGGGTTAAATAAGTCCTGAGGCCACACAGGTTGAACAAGGCAATATGAAAAAACGCTTGACCCTGAAAAACGAAACGAAGTAATTCAAAGCCAATAAAAAAAAGTAAAAAGATAACCATTATGTTTAAGAAAGAAAATCGAGTTTCTAAATAAAATAGGACTATAGTGAGGCCATGGTGAAGGTTTAATGGGGTTTCCAAAGAGATTTTTTAGAGTAATGAAGGCTGCATAGTCTGTATTTTGGTTTTGCTCATGTTTAAAAAAGAAAATCGAGTTTCTAAATAAAACGAGACTGTAGTGAGGCCAAGGTGAAGGTACAATGGGATTTCTAAACAGATTTTAGAGTAATGAAGGCTGCATAGTTTGCATTTTGGTTTTTACTTTACTTAAAATGTCGATACGAAAAAACGTTGGGCTGTGAAAAACGAAACGAGATAATTCACAGCCAGTAAAAAAAAAGTCGCCTTCTTACTGCTCACTTTAGAGGGTGACTTCATTTTGATATTTTAGAGGTTTGTCTTTTTGTTTGATTTTGTGAAATTCATAACTATTTCATTTTTTTCGCTAAGAGTAGAGCAACTTTTTATTTACAGCAAGACATAAACACTGTTAATAAATGAAAATGCAAATGCCTTATGGCCTACTTAAGTGCTTTGCCTGTTACAAAGAAACGAAAAAATCGTCATGCAGATTCCATTTTCATTAATTTATGAGGTTAAATCTTTACAAAATAAAACAAGAGAAATAATAATAACCTGACAGTACTTGTACCTAAAATGAAACAAGAAAACTAGAATAACCTGACACTACTTCTTCCTAAAATGAAACAAGAGAAACAATAACAACCTGACCCGACTTCTCCTGAAATTGAAACAATAAATACAGTAACAACCTGACTCTACTTTTCCTTAAAATGAAACAAGAAAAACAATAACAACCTAACCCTACTTCTCCCAAAAATGAAACAAGAAAAACAATAACAACCTGACACTACTTCTTCCTAAAATGAAGCAAGTGAAACAATAACAACCTGACACTACTTCTTCCTAAAATGAAATAAGAACAATAATAACAAGAGTTCCATATTTTTAGTTCCATGTGACGAAGGCTAAAATCAACCCTAGGCGTTGGTCGCAATTGAGATGAAAAATATGATCTACGGATGTGGGATGATTATGAAATTGTGATTTTTTTGTAAAAAAGGCATAAAATCTCGGTGGAAGTTGATCAAAAACAAAATCATGGTAAATACGGGAATAGAAATCAGATGGATATGAAGGATCAAAAATATACCAGAAGACCTTATAGGTGTCTTACTTAGGCTGAAAAATCAATATTTAAGAGGATCCTAAGTGCTTAATTTTGCAAAATTTGTAGTGATTTGTAAATAGAAGCAAACGTATATGCCCAAACTGAAGTGCAATAAAGGAAATAAGGATGAACAAGAGAAAAATTAACTGTCTTCAAAATATTATGAGGAAAATGATAGCGGAACCATGAAAGAATCCCAATGTTTTTGATATCTTCAGTGACAAGATTTTAATGTGTTCTTTGAAAGATAAACTTTCATCCAGAAAAATTCCAAGATACTTAAAATGGCGAACACGTTCGAGTTCAACATTCTTATAAAAAAAAGAAAAGAGAAAGAACTGCTTTGAACATTGCCTGTACGTGGAAACAACATATATGTATTCACTCAGCATAAGGATAGCTGTGTGAAGGCATTGACCAAAATATGTTTCTCTTTTTTTCATAGACTATGAATCGTCCCGTTGTTTCTATTGTCCTTTTTGGGCTGCAGTTCCAAAATCATTTGGCACAAAAAACTAAATAAAAGATAACGCTGTTTCATAGCTATGAAGCACAAAAAGTCAAATATAAACATATTGTTAAATAATGAATTAATTTATGTCTTGGCCACAGTATTATAACCCTTATAGATTAGTTCAAAATCACGCTCAACTATAACGTCAATAATGTATCCCGTTTGTAATTTTTTGAGTTGACCTGTGTTCTACCTTCTAGAGTAAGCGTTAAGACTAATCTTATGATTAGTATGACAAATAAGATGACCGATCATTAAACCAATGTTACCAATAATATGGCAAGGCAAAAAAACTAATCATAGTGAAGATTTAGGGCATCATTTTTTGAACTTCGTAAAGATGGGAGCTTGGAATAATAATTTTGCTATCTGTTTGATAAATCTGGCAATTCACAAAAGTATTCCTAACCTCTGCTTCTGTAGCTCAAGTTTGACAATAATTCAAGGAATTTATATATCAACCATAAATTTAGATAATGGATTAGATGTAATAGATTAAAAAGCATGACTATGGTGCTATTCAAGGATTAATTTTATTAATTCTAAACCCCGTTTTTACCATCGAACCTCCAAATAATCTTAGGTGAAGCGTTCCATTTTTATTTGGTTTTTCATTTGTTTCTATTTTCTAGATGAATACCCCCCCCCCCCCCGGGGAAGCATATGAGGATGCGTAAACAGTTAATCCTGATAGGCACATTTTGTACTATGGTGCTGCTCCCCGCACTATGTACTATGTACTATGGTGCTAAACCCCGTTTATGATATCGAATCTGCCAAATTACGTTAGAATGAGCGTTTCATTCATGTTTATTTTCTAATTTGTTTCTTTTTTTTAGATGAATATTCGACAGGAGAAGAATATGATTATGAATTCAGAGTTGATCCTGATAGGCACGTGAAATCTTTTAACGGAACTGATATTGGAATTACGAACCCGACTGAGGTAATTCTGCTTTTGATCCCGTTTTCGCAATGCATTGCGTTCAATTGAAATTGTTGGCGCAAAGAATATAATGAAAAGAGAAATCACCAATGCAGCAGCACAAACACATTAAAAAAAAGACAGAAGGAGAAAAGGAAGACTGTTTCCCTACATTAGTGAATATTTTGAACAAATAAAATTCATAATTAAATAAGAGTAATCATAAATGCTATAAAATAAAGAATACTATAATACATACTGCTATATAATGGATCTACAGAATATTTATACCATTGATTTACTCGCCTCTGTGTCTGGTTTTCTCTGTTTTGTTGCTGTCTACTTCAAAAGATTATTTTTTTCTGTTTTACATTGAACTTTTTTGCTTCATTCTCTGTTTTTGTTAAGTGTCACGGACGGCTTGACGGAAAGCCTTGCCGAAAGATATGCTTTGTCTTTTCATCTTAATTCTTCTCAACCGAGTGTAAATCCCATTTGTTTTTTGGTCTCTTAATACTTTTTATTTTTCAATGGTACTTGGTATTTACCAAGTGATATATAGCGATCGCAATTTCTGTCAGTATGTCGGTCCCAGTTTTGCTAGTTTGGACACTTCAAGATAAGTTAGGACGATGAAATTTGGCAGGTATATCAGGGACCAGACCAGATTACTTAGAAATAATTATTTCTCCGATACGACCATCTGGGGGGGAGGGGAGTGGGGGGATGGCTAATTGGGAAAAATTAGAAAAAATGAGGTATTTTTAACTTAAGATCGGTTGTGATGAAACTTAGTCGGAAAAATATTAAATAAACTTGGGTTAATTCGGAAAAATTAGAAAAAATTAGGTATTTTTAACTTACGAATGAGTTACTGGATCTTAATGAAATTTGACATTTAGAAGGACCTCATAATTCAGACTTCTTAATTTAAATCCCGACCGGATCCAGTTTCATTGGGGGGATTTTGAGGGGGAGATTTGGAAATCCTGGAAAACGCTTAAAGTGGAGAGATCGGGATGAATCTTGGTGGGAATAATAAGCACAAATTCTAGATACGTGATTGATATTACCGAACCAGATCCACTCTCTTTTTGGTGAGTTTGGGGGGGGGAGCTACTTCGGTAATTTGGAAAAATTAGAAAAAATGAGGTATTTTTAACTTACAAAATGGTGACTGGATCCTTATGAAATTTGATATTTAGAAGGACCTCGTGTTTCAGAGCTCTTATTTTAAATCCTCACCGGATCTGGTGACATTGAGGGGAGTTGGAGCTGGAAACCGGAAATCTTGGAAAACGCTTAGAGTGGAGAGCTTGGGATGAAACTTGGTGGGAAGAATAGCAAAATTCCTAGATACGTGATTGACATAAACGGATCTGCTTTCTTTGGGGGAGTTGGGGGGTACCTGATTTGGTTGTTTTACAAATTAAAAAAATTAGGTATTTTTAACTTACGAAAGGGTAGTTGAATCCTAATGAAATTTGACTTGGAAAACGATTAGAGTGGAAAGATCGGGATGAAACTTGGTGAGAAAAATAAACCCAAGTCCTATATGCGTGATTGACATAACCGTAAGAGATCCTCTTTGTGGGAGTTGGGGAGAGGGTTAATTTGGAAAAATTAGAAAAATTTAGGTATTTTTAACTTACGAACGAGTGACCGGATCTTAATGAAATTTGACATTTAGAAGGAACTTCTACATCAGAGCCCTGATTTTAAGTCCTGACCGGATCTGGTGATATTGGGGGGAGTTGGAAGAGGAAACCGGAAATCCTGGAAAACGCTTAGAGTGGAGAGATCGTGATGATACTTGGTGGGAAGAATAAGCACAAGTCCTAGATAAGTGATTGATGTAACCAGACCAGATTGGTTCTCTTTGGGAGAGTTGGAGGGAGGGTTAATTCGGAGAAATTAGAAAAAATTAGGTATTTTTAACTTACGAATGGTTGATCAGATCTTAATGAAAATTGATATTTAGAAGGACCTATTTAAATGATATTTTAAATTGATTTTTGGATTTGAAGGACGGCTAGTTTGGAAAAATTAGAAAAAATGAGATATTTTAACTTACGAACTGGTTATCGGATCTCAATTAAATTTGATATTTAGAATATTACCTCAATACTCAATACCAATACCCCCACTCAATATCACCTCAATACGGTCTTAACGTCAAAGTTTGACTTTTTGTTGCAATTATTTAAGAATAACTATTAGAATGATAAGTTTTTTTTTTAAAGTTCTATAAAAAAAAAACTGTTGCGTAATGAGTGAGGTATTGACGAGGGGGTAACCTTCTCAGCTGCGTAATAATTTCTTATTGTTTTAAGTTTTGATGTTGCTCCTTACTTTCAGTTGCAACAACTTTTCTTATATCTAATATCTGGTTATTTTTTTAATAATACTGGGAAGTCTGGCTTCTCTTTCATGGGAAATTCCCTTCCCCCTAAAAATTTTGTGATGGAAAGATCCTCCCACGTAATCCCTCCACCAGAAAGATTCCTCCCAGACCAATGTCCGGGAGGTTACATTGGTTACAATATGTAACCAATGGGCAAAGGTCATAGCTTGCAATCCTGACTCGGTCAATTTTGGGGGTCAAGTTATCCTCGAAGACATAAGTACTGGATCTTTTGACTATGTTGAACAAAATGACTTCAGTGAAAAAGGGGCGTGGGAGGGGGCTTAGTTGCCCTCCTATATTTTTGTCACTTAAAAATGGCACTAGAGTGTTTGATTTTCGATCAAATGATCACTCAATCGATCCTCTAGGATCACTAGCTTGATACGATCACCCCTGGGAAGAAACAAAAAAAAACAAACAAATGACACGCATCCGTGATCATTTTTCTGGCAAAAAAAAAAAAATGCAAAATTCCTCCTTTGTATAAAGAGCTTGAAACCTCGTCAGTATGGTGTTCTGATATGCTGAATCTTATGGCACGATTTTCATTAAGATCATTTGTCGCTTTTGGGGTGTTTCCCTCCTTTTTTGAAAATTGGGCAAATTTTCTCAGGTTTGTAAATTTTGATGGATAACATTCAACTGGAAAGATTTTGTATATTTTGAATAAGCATCAAAATTTACTTCTTTTGATTTATCTGTTGTTATCAGGACTCTGTTTCTTAGAGTTTCGATTACTATTAAGTCGCATTGCTCCTTACTTATAGTTCGTTACCACAAACTGTTAAAAAACTGACCCATGAAAAAGCGACTCGTTCCAACTTGTTCTCTGTTTTGTGAGTAGGGAGGGGGCGTTCAGGGGGATACACCTTTGTTTTGAGCTTATTCCTCCTACGAAAAGGCTTGAATTACTGGGACTTGATTTTACCTAGCAGAAACCCTGGCGCATATGGCTTATGAAAGAAAGCTACCCCATAAATTTTGAGAGGCCCAAAATTCACTCCCCAAAATCCAAGTTTAGAGTTTTAAACAAGCATTAAAAATGTCAAATTATGCATCTATGATAAATTCTGTTACATTTTTGTACATGTTTGTATTTGTCAAAGTAAAATACGAGCAGCATTCTCCTCTCAGCTCCTCTTATGTAAGCAGCTCCTGCAAGCTCTTCCTGTAACTCTTAATACACACTGAAAAAGGATGCCTTTTCCTAACTTTGTCAAAACACTTAAGCCTTCTTAACAGTATATAATATACACTGTTACTATAAATAAATAGTAGCTTTTTTTCTGAAATTGAGGACGAAAAAAGATGGAATTATCTTGGCTACGCCATTTGGTGGGAGAGTTGAGAATGTCACACAAAGTGCAGAAGTGGTAGCCCTGGGGGTGGCGACAGAGTGGGAGACCGAGAAATACACTCAGACGTGCGCACAGCCGTGAAGTCCAATATGCGTATGTTACCGTGAAAGACCAAAATTGAAGATTGTTGACAAACTGGTGAATGCCAACAAACACCTAATGCGTCACTGAAATATTGAATATTTCATTACATTCTTGTGTATTCGAACCCTGGCCGGTAAATGTCGACACGGCAGATATGCTCTAGAGAATCTCCAAAAGAAAGGAGCCGATTAGGAGGCAACTGGCTGTTTCCCACCAAGTCCATTTCTCTGCTTCGATTCAGTCAGCTTTGCCAGTTAGATTTGTCCACAAGGATTCCTCCTCTAGCACGAAACTGCTATTTCACCACTATTTCATTATCTATAGCAATGTAGCACTTGCACGGTTGCCACTTGTAGCGTGAAAGTGCTATTTTAACACTATTTGAGCTCTATCACATTTGATTGTCGCACCGAAAATTGTTTTGTGGCACGGATATTTGGGCAATTCTAGCACTTTAGGAACTGACCGTGGTGGCAACTCTGCTTGTCAGTCGTATGCAGGTTTGGTGGTGACTAATTAGGTAAGGTTATAAATCTCAGAAATTGGTTCTCAGAAATATAAAAAAATTCAGAAATGCTCAACATTCACCATTAGTGTATAGTGAATATAAAAAGTCTCAGAAATACTCAACATCCACCATCAGTGCATAGTGAATGTCGAAATTCACCGGTGTAAGTCAGAAATAAGGATATTTAACTGACATTTCGGACATACACCAAGCAACTATGTATATGTTGACATTCACCGATGAATGTCGATATTCGCCAACCAATCAATCAATTTATTTTTACTAAAAGAAAAAAAAACTATTACAAAAGTAAAGTGGTTACTAGGCCCAAGAAGCTTTGCTTGTAATGGACCACAGAGAACAAGAATTAAAACTATTATAATATATATATATATATATATATATATATATATATATATATATATATATATATATATATATATATATATATATATATATATATATATATATATGTATAAAGAAAAAAAACAAAAAACACTGGAACAAGACAAGGACATTGAATAAATAAGATATTTAACAGAGAGAAGATTTAGAAGGAGATTTAACATATAGCTGAAAATGATTTTAAAAGAAGAGAAGAGACATACAAATTAGGAAAGGATTAATAAAGAGAGAGAAAAATTATTGAAATTAGAAAGACCCAACGAAATAATGCCTTTGCAGAAAGAAAATGAGGGACATCCGAAGGGACGGAGTTCCATAATAGAATTGATTGATATACTGGAGACCTCTAGGCTGCTGTAAAAGATCGTTTTGGTAAAATAAATCGTCGAGAAGAATAACGTAAAGAAGAATAGTACATACCTGAGCCTGTCCGTGAGAAAAACTGCTGTAGGGGCGGTGGGAGAGTACCTAGAAAAGCAGAATGCGCAAAATAAAGAGTACTTTTAGCTATAATATGAAAGGCCAGATTTTGGTCTCTCACCGTAATACATATATATCACTCAAACTGTAATGGGAAGATGTCCTCGTTGGATATACCTTGCTTCGTCGATGCTTTATGTGCCTCAGATGGTTCCATTTTTCGCCATGTCATATGTTCAACATATAGGGGCAAAAGGGTTTCTGGTTTCAGAAGTCCCAAATTTCGACTAGAAAGACATAATTCCTGTTGATCAGTCTCAGTTAAATTCAAGGAAGAAAACATTAAAGAACATTTATTTTCATTTTCCAATTGAAAATTAATATATCTGTTTTTATTTAGTTAATTTTTTTTAACCTGTTTGAGTTGGCTTCAGTACCCCACTTGCATTGTGTCTTTTCTTTTTCCGCACATGTGTATGTGTGTCATTCTTATATTATTTGTAGAGGTAAGTACTTCGTTTTATTCTCAACCTCATGAGGTCAGCTTTAAGGCGGCTCTTAAATCATTTTGTTATAATTAAATAAAACGATAAATTGAAAAATAGAAGGAAAAGAAATGTTAAGAAAATATATAGAAAATTAATAGAAACACAGTTTACAGAAAAAAGCAAAAAAAAACTTCAAGATTTAAAATTTAAGAAATTTTCCAAAAAATTAAAGCAAGTATTAGAAAATATTAACAAAATGTAAAATACTATTTATTAACCTTTAATAAGATATGATTGAAACATAAGATTTGCTTTGGTTGGTTTATTTTTGTTTACTCATGTCAAGGTGGCCTATGATGTAGTTGACGTCTTTAGTTATGGCAGTTTTTGCTTATTTTACCCATTTGTTTAACCTTATTTAGGGACTTGCGGCCCCTGTCAAGTGTTTTCGTTCTTCTTCTTTTTTTGCGTGGGTTTTATGTGTTTTCTGACAATGTAACTAAAACATATTCACTATAAAGTAAATGATTATGACTAAGACCAAAGAAAGTAGTTTTCTTAAAAGGGTAAATTGCCGCCACTTCTGAGATCAACAGAACAAAACGAATAGTTCACGTTAATTTAGCAAGTGGAACATAGGCTAGTTAAAAAAAAACAAGTATACCTTCTGTATGCTACCCTTTAGCTAAGGGATTTTTTAATATTCAGTTCCATGTAGAAGAAGTGTGAGAAAAGATATTAAAAAACTGATTTTTTTTTAAATTACCGGTATAATTTCAGTGAGTAACTATATGGCATTTTACCCCCTATAATACAGCTCTAAATTTTCCTTCTAATTGTTTTCTCATTTAGTCCAGTGCAGGGGAAACTGAATTTAAAAAAAAAAGATTTTTTATTTTCATAATTAAGCTCAATATTTCACGAAGTACCATTGGATGGTATTTCTTTTTCCTACAACAAAAGCCTTTCTCATTGTTTTCTCAATCAGGCCAATGCAGGGTAAATGTTTACTAAGAGATAAAAAAAATGTTTATTTTTTATTTTTAATCTTATAGATTTTCCAAGTAACGATAGATGGCGTTTTGTTTCCTAGAAGACAAACCTAAGTTTCCTTTCTCATTAGGTTCTTATTCTGCTCAATGCAGGCAAATGCTAACAGAGATAAAAAAAAATGGATTTCGTTTTCTGCAATTATCCGTATAATTATACTGAGTAATACTAGATGGTGTTTTATTTCCTAGAAGGGAAACCCAGGTGTCCGTTCTCATTATTTTCTTATTTAGCCTAAAGCAAGGATACTGTTAGCAAAGAGATTAAAAACTAGATTGTCGATTTTTTAAAACTAACTTATAATTTTGCTGAGTAATGTTAAATGAGCTTCTTCCCGTACTGTACGCACTGGAGTTTTAATTTCTTATTCAGCCCAATGCGACGCCAATGTTAACTGAAAGTTTAAACAACCGAAGTTTTTCTAATTACCTTATACTTTTACTGAGCAAAATCAGAAGGCGTTTTGTTTCCCAGTAGACAAACTTGACCTCTCTTTTTCATTTGCTTCTAATATCATATTTCGTTTATTTTGTTTCTATTTTTAGTTGTCACCCATTATATCTTATACATTGCTCTTTGGGTTCGGCCTTCAAAGCATTGAAGTAAAATGGAATAGCTATGTTGAGGTTCTTTCAGATTCAGCAAGCTAGGCTCTTCCATTATAATGGAAAATTTTACAATATATTTGATACTTGAGAAATATATTGGATAGAACGTCGGGAGAGTGGCAAATATATTGGAAAGTTGGACTTCTACTGAAAAATAGATTTAAATGTGTTTTATGCTTGTACATATGTCGGTACCCCATCTAGATGTTTGTGAGCATAGAAATATTGCTATTTATAGTGTTTTTATTATTTGTTTGCCTATTATTTATTTGATTATGCGGGTGCCTCTCCTATTGGACCAAAAATACATGTATTTTTTTCAGGATAGTCATATGTATTATAAAAGTTCCTTTTATCCTGAGGTCTCACGGACATGGAAAGAATATTGGTTAGACCTGACAAAGGACCCTGAATCCCACACTGTACTGCCCGGTGCACACAGGAAAATGGCTGTAAGATCTTAACCATTAATTTTATATATTTATTTCTTATTTATTATGTTTCATATATTATTTCTCCTAACATATTTCGTGTATTCTTTTTTTTCAACCAGCAATGGGACAACAAAAGGGAAGTCAAGACCCTTGACAAGATATCCCCCCCCCCCAAAAAAAAAAAACAACAACCAACAACAAAAAATTCTTTATAATAATAATAATTTACATTTATATCTGGAATGTCGCCTGCCAAGGTGTTGAATGTTGGTAAATTAGTTTAACTATTGTCTGTATTGTAATAGTATAAATTTTATGATAAAAATAAATATAAAACACACTATCTTTATAATTATTCACTATATAAATAATTTGAATAATGTTTATTATTTTAATTATCTGTTTCTTATTCTATTTCTCCTATAATATTTCGTGTATTTTCTTTTCGTTTTATTTGTTTCTCATTTATTGTTCCTCATTCATTATATAGCATATATTGTTTCCCATACCATATCTCATTTAATGTATAAGGTTTATATGCAGGGCCGTACCCAGGATTTTTTTTTCGGGGGTGGGGGTTTACAAAAGATTTTTTGTTTTTTTGGGGGGGGGCTACAAAAATAAAATAAAAATTAATTAAAAATTTGTTCGTATTCATTTTGTTACCTTTTTTAAGAGCCGGACAAATATTTCGGGGGGCACCCCCCCCCCCCCTGGATATGACCTTGTTTATATACAATGTCCAGGTTTTTGGTATGTCATTTTTTTGCTCTTCAATGGTTTTAATATATTAAGACAAGACAAAAATTATGCCATTGCTCTATAGCTGGATTCTATTCTGTCTATGGATAGAATTTGAAGTTTAGATTTTAATTGAATGTATTTGTACTTGAATTTTAAATACGGATAAGATTTTAAAATGCTCTTCCACATAATTTTTCAGATCCAAAATACATTGGGAAATGGTTAAAAACTGCTAAAAAAAGGACAAGCCATGCTTGAGTATGTAGAGACATTTCTTTAAGAAGGGTATCTAGGTATTATATATCTAAGTATATATATCTAGGTATTAAGTATCTAAGAAGTAAAGTATCTAAGTAATTTAATAATTCTGTTTCTGTGAATGCTTCGATCTGAGACTAATGAATCTAATATAATAATACTAATATAATAATAATAATGAATATAATAATATAATCTAATAATATAAGTCTTTTGTCTTCTTGGTTGAAGTTACTAATGCAGGTTTGTCGCAAAATTGCTTGTTTATATTGGAAGATATACCTTAAAACAGTGGTTCCCAACCTTTTTCGGTCCGCGTACCCCTAGTCAAGGCCCAAAAAGTTTGCGTACCCCTTTCTTGAGAATCGTTGTTTTACTTTTTTCTTAACTAAAATCAGATTTTCAAAAACACGAGATTTATTGTCCAATATGACGGTGCTTAAATGTACGTACAAAATCAATGAGAAACTTGAGGCTGCTTTTTTGCTAAAATATTATCAAATCTTGGCTCGATGTCACTAACGGCAATTATAAGGTCATTTTGTACACTCAGTCTGTTTCTGTGTTTGGTTTTGATCAATGACATTGCCGAAAATGACACTTCACAAAGGTAAGTGGATCCGAATGGTAACAAAGCAGACATGGCGATTTCACTTAGTTCCTTGTATTCTCCTTTCACCTCCAGCCAAAACTGGGAAACAGTTACATTTTGGAATTTCAGTTCTAAGGCGCGATCACTGGCAAGTTCGATCAGATTCTCTGTAAGCTTGTCACTAAGACCGGAGCTTGAGGTCACGTCTTCAACAAATGGATTTTGGATCCAATCCTGCGTTCTATCTTGGTTCATAATCGATGGGAAATATGACACAAGTTCATCTCGCAACTTTGTCAGATGCTCCCGAATACAATTACAGATTGTATTGAGGTTATCAATTTCACTATCGTCCGCAAACTTGTCAAGGGTCGGGAAGACACTAACGCTGTTTCTTTGAACCTTTTTAAGCCAGAACTCCAATTTCTTGATGAAAGCACACATCTTCGAATTCAGGGAGAGTTCGTCCGTCCGGAAACCTTGCATTGACAGATTCAAGTCATTCAGTTTGTCGAAAATATCCGCAAGATAGGCCAGCCTGCACTCCCAGTCCTGGTTTTCAAAAAGTGAACTGAATGCAGATTTTTGCTCCAGAATAAAAATATGAACTTCTTGTCGAAGCTCGAAAAGTCTGTTTAAAATCTTCCCACGAGACAACCAGCGAACTTCTGTGTGCAGAAGTAAATGTTGATGTTCTGAACCCATCTCTTGGGACAGCAACTTGAACATTCTTGAGTTCAGTGGTCGGGCTTTGATGAAGTTGATCACTTTTACAGCCTCGTTGAGGGTCTCGTGCAGATGTGCCTTCATCCTTTTCGATGCAAGAGCTTGCCTGTGAATGATGCAGTGCAACCACTTCACCTTTGGATTTTTCTTCCTTATCCAGGCCATGAGCCCATTATTCTTCCCTGTTAGGGCGGCATCTCCATCACTGCAAACTGATAGACACCAGTCCCACAAGATGCCCCCTTCTGCGAAGAATTTGTCAATCACCTTGAATAGTTCTTCTCCTGTTGTTCTTGACTGTAGGTTTTGACAAAACAGAATATTTTCTCTTATGTCAGAACAATCTTGATATCAAACAAAGACGATCACCTGGGCTTCACCTGACACATCCGTGCTTTCGTCAAGCTGTAACGCAAACATCTTCGTCAACTTTATTTGCTCAATAACCTGCATGACAATATCGCTTGCAATGTCTTCTATCCTTCTTGAAATGGTATTGTTCGACACAGGTATAGACTGAAGGGCAGTAGCAGTTTTCGTGTCAAACATTATTTCACTGACTTTCACTAGTGCTGGTAATATCAGACATTCGGCGATGGTGTGCGGTTTTTTCTGTTTCGCAACTAAATATGAAACAGCATACGAAGCCCGGAGAGCCTTTGAAGAAACTGATGCCACTTTTGCAATTTCCAAACAGTTACTAGCGAATGCTTCTTGTTTACGCTTGAAAAACTCTATGGGCTTACCGACATGAGAAGGGTGCACAGTACTGAGATACCGGTTCATATGCGCAGGTTTCATGGAACTGTTGGCCAAGACTTGACCACAAAGAACGCACTGTGCATTCACTGGATCAGACTTTGTCGCACTAAATCCGAGCCCTAGGTATTCTGACAAATATCGACGCACTTTGACCGATGATTCGTCATATTTCTTCTTCTTAGGTGCAGGTTCAGAGTTTTGGGTACCATCATTCGGCTTCTTGTTATTCCTGATCAGGAATCTATCCATCTTTGTTTGCAACCACAATTCACGAACTTCGTGTTTCAACAGATGACAAGATACTGAACCCGCTGAGTTTAAATCGAGACCTTACGGCTATGGAGAAAAATTAGCGGGTTACTGAAAGCGAAAGTTTTGAAAATGAGTCTGAAATTACGTACAATGGGTTATGTTATCTGATTTTGAGGGAAATGTTGGAACTGAGTCAGAAACAAGTTTTAAAGATGTAGACTAAATTAATTTTGGGACCTTCGCGTACCCCCTGCGAGGGTTTCGCGTACCCCCTGGGGTACGCGTACCACCGGTTGGGAACCACTGCCTTAAAATATGTACATTTCGTTCACTTTACAATACACTTGTAAAGCGTGTATTTTGTACAATATGTACATTTTTAAATAACCGTATGTGCACAAACATAAAAAAGGTGTTGTTGTTTCGCTTATTTCTGAGCCAGATCCTACAATATCAGAGCTGAAGTGGATTTTTATATTTTTTATATACTTTTTTATATATTATGCATTAGTATATTTTATATATATTTTTTATATATTTTGTTCCGACCAACTTCCGTTGTATCAAGCACGTTTTCGCTTTCGAGTGGAAAGATCTGTTTTAGCAGGCAAGCTAAATGGCAGCACATTTAATTCGAAGTTTGACTAAAATCTAAAAGTGCTTTATATATATGATGATCCCCTGGTCTCGCCGCCACAATATTCTCTTAGAATATTCAATGGAAGAATCTGTAGTTTCAAGAAGGAGCATTCTTCCTACGGTTAGAAAGTGCTGCCATCTTTTGACGAGCCATTTCTGTTTGGGATTAAAGTTTGCAACTTCATTATCTGCTTTTGGGACTGTGACAGTATGTCAAAATCTCATTCAAGTGCCGATCTATTCAAATTACTTGCAGTAGAGCAGTGGCTTCAATTCACGGAAGTTAGGGGGGGAGTACGAAAATGCATGTTTCAAATCTGGAGGGAGGGGGTCATTTTTTAATTCTTTTAGGGAAAAACCTAAAAAAAAACATTTTTAATGAAAATACCCAAAAAGGATACTGTTTAAACCTAGGGGGCTGAGGGATAAAAAAATCTTGCAGGGGCTCGTAATGGTGCCACAGGAGGGCTCCTTAACTTTAATAGTAGTTTTGAATGCTGAATGGGTACTTGCCTCGTAGGTAAGATATGAATAAAGAAAATAGAAAATAGATTGAAAAAAGAAGAAAATAACAAATCTAAAGGACAAAAAGAAAACAAATCTAAACTGTATCGATGGAACTGTTGGAACTGAATAGTGATAATTCCTGTTGGAATTATCCAACTACTCGATCTATTATTGAATTATTGCCGATCTTTTATTGAATAGTGCCGATCTACTATGAATAGTGCCGATCTATTCAGTTCCTGTTGGAACTGAATAGTGATAATGTAAATTCTGTCTTAATGTGTGCTTTTGTTTAATATGGACTGTTTAATTCATTAAATCAATCCTCAACAACCTAGCCATTGAGTTGAGGCTCTTGGGGGGTTATCGCTAATTTTTGCGTGCTATTTGTTATTGACGATCGAATTTAACAGATCCATCCACGTGACCCCAAGATATTATGTCTATGGTTATGATTATGACATAGTCAGCCAATTATGACTATGCAAATTAGAAAGAGATTCTACAAATTGCAGCTCCGAATTTAATTGAAAAATTTTCACGCTGATGAATATACAAAAAAGGCGTGGAATAGCATTTTGATTATATGTTCTATATATATCCTTAATGCAAGTTTAAGTGATTATGCTGAACAAAATGTAATGTAATAAATATAACCTATAATAAATAATATAAAAAATAAACAATATCTTTAAATATATGCATGAATACACCAAGGGTATGAATACAACCAAAGGCCACACCCGGCTAGCTCGGAGGGTTGAACATCAAACTCGACCTTGTAGTGATCGGTTTGATTATGATGTTTCGCTTTTTACCGTTGGTAATAGACAAATATTGAAAATAGATGTAAAGCTAAAATTTGTATTTGTGGAGATAATCGAATATTTGACTTTTTACTTGTGATTTTTTTTTTTGCAAGGATAAGGAATTTGACTAAAGGGAAGGGAGGTAATTACTTTTACTTGTTGCGAGACCAGACGCGGACGCCACACCTGTATCTAGAAGATTACGTATGGTTGACTCCCATTTGTCGTGATCTTGTACCAGTTCTTCAGCAAACCGGAGCCAGCAGCTCTCCCACTTTCTACCAAACCTTCGAAATCCACCAACGGGGTAGAGGTCGGTTTTTAGGATTTTTTGGTAGCCCACCAATTCCTCAATTGACCACCGGGTCGCCTGCGTCAATCTGGCAGCGGGGCAGCTAGAAGCACTTGCCATATGATGCGGTTATTGGGTCTTCTAAGGACACAGCCAAGCCAACGCAGTCTTATTTGTTTGACACTCATGCGGCGGATTCGATGTTAAAGCAGTGTTGGCTTCTGTGGTGGCAATAGGAAGGAAGGGGGATTTTTTCTGCTCGATTAATGAATATATTCAAGTTAAAGTTTTGGCAAGTCTATCCTGTTTTATCTCGCCACTGGGGGATTGGTTTCAAATTCTAAATAACAGTTTTTCTTAGGGAGAGAGGGATTAATTTCTCCTAATACTCTCGAAAGGGTATTGTTATACCCATATGGCGATAGTCCCTACTGCTAGTTCTTTTTTTTTTAAATAAAGAAGCATTTTAATGTCTGGAAAATTAAACCTTTCTGTTATGTTAAAAAAAATTTAAATTTCAATTTATGTCAGGAATGAGCCAGACGTCTAGGCGGTTTTAAAAACCGAATTTTAACACGTCTTTGAAAAACTAAACTGTTTGTAAAACTAGTTTTTTGAAAAACTGTTCTTTTTTAAATGCAGCAGGGTTTAAACCAAGATGGGAACGTCCTTGAACGGAGTGGGGAGAGGTTATAAGAGAAAATAAATCTTCACTAAGTAGAAACTTCATTACTAATAATGAACTTCTGCAAGTATGTAGATTCGAACGGAAAAGGAGCGTGAACTTATATTTTGGTCTCAGGTGGCATGATGCTGTGATGGTTTGACAGTAGAGGTAGTGCTGCAACGGCATGTTGCAACGAAACTGAACCGTTTTTCTCCCCATCTCCTAAGTTGGAAATTTAGCAACTTCTATGCTTCGAGGTGCAATTATAGAAAAACTGTTCATGTTAGATTTTACACTTATTTTTTGTTTTAATAGGCATTATAATGTATGCACAAATTGGGAAAAACCTGAAATCTGAATATGCGGTCTGAAAAATGCACTTAATTCTGGCTTCACAGTCCCAGTGACAGGCTTCATAACCTCAGTCTCTTATTGCCGTTTCTTCTTCTGTATATATGCATCTAGGTTTTTGCACAACCTTTATATATCTTCCTTTTTCTGTTTTTAGACAATATACGTCACATTTGATTTCCCGTTTTATGGCCACATAGTCAACAACGTTACAATTGCCACTGGTGGTTTTCTGTATATGGGAGATTACTTAAAAGATTACCTTAATGCGTTGGCTGCAAAGCAGTATGCTGCTCCTTTATTGGCTGATTTTGACACGATGTCTAATCCTAATTCGTCAATACGATATAAGGATAATGGAACGGCGCTAACTGTTCAGTGGGATCAAGTTGTTATTCATAAACGAACTGATTTAGGAAGCTTTACTTTTCAGCTAATTTTGAAGAAGTAAGTTTTCTTTCTGTTATTTTTATGTTGTTTTTTTTAACTTTTTTAAAATTATTGTCAATGAAATGCATCACTTTTAAGTGTTGAATCTCAAATGGGCTAAAAATATAACTCTTATGACCCCTGATTGAAACCATAACACCCAGTGAACTTAAGGTAAAGCGCACATGCATAATGTACGGTAATAGGCCGTAAAATCTGTAAAAATGAGTATTATATATAATGTAAATACGTATGATGTGGGTAATATACGACGTCATGCTAGCATTTAATTAATAAATTAAATTTAGATTTGATAAGCATTTAATTTAACTCATATTATTATTTGATCTCGGGATTTCATCCGCTAATCTCAGCCATCAACATTTAACGTACGAGCATTTAAATGTTTTAACTATGTTTTTGCTATTTTATTTGTAGTTTACCTTTTTTTGTGATGACAGTGGTCTAGTATGGCTCTGGAACACGAGTGGTTCGAAAGGCGGGGGGGGGGGGGATTTTCTTAATGTTTTTCAGAAAAATTGCCTACGGATTGTTTTGGATACCTGACTGACTGACCGTAAATAAAACAGTAAGTTGTTCGAAAAATATTGCTCAATCCCATTTTCTTGGGCTATAATCAGAGAAAGGTTGAGGTGGTTATGACACGTTCTGCGGTAGAAGTATGACAGATTGCCGAAGATCGTCCTTGTTGAACAACCATATAGGGCCAAGCGACAATGATATCGTCCGATAATGGGGTGGGAGAATGTTATAAGGAAAGTATTTAATGGAAATTTTTACTTTTGGGATGTAACGAGGGAGGCTTTCTATAGTTTGAGGTGGAGGAGGAGTGTGCGTAGCTGTATTGACCCCAGGGGGCTTAGTGCTACGGTGAGTTATTGTTAGTAGTAGTAGTAGTGTTAACAAAGCAGTCACAATTTATCATCAAGCATTTACTCAATATTTATTATCAATAATTGCACTTCTTTCATCATTTGTATTCTTCTTCTGTTGTTATAATTGTCTGAATCTTGCAGAAGTGCCCAAAAACGTGTAATTTTGGACTATTCTTAACAATGCGCGTATTGCTGACAAAACTGGTTATCAAACTATATATAAAACTTGTAATGACCTTGTTAGCATTACAGTTAGCATATTCAGGTGGAATTTTTTTTATATTGATATGGTTTTTTGTCAACTGATTTGGGCTATTATCTTTTTGAAATCCTTGTAAAACCGATTTTTTTTTCCCGTCGAGCCTACTAAAGCCTTGTTGTTATTTTACTTTTTTCATTTTTTTTTTATTTTGCAATGTGGTGTCAAAATGGGTAATTAATAAATGTCTGCCCAAATAGGGTCGTTTTGTTCCCACCCTATCAGGGTGTGAAGTGATTGATCGTTTTTTGATGGTCCTTGGCCAACTTCGGCGGAAAAAAGTAGATGGGGACGTGGCTGATATCCGAGCGTTGCCTCAAATTATAAGAAAAAAAAGACAGAGAGCACTAAAAGATATTTTAGTGAAATAAAACTGGTTCTAGTGTAGCTAATAAACTATTTATATATAGAACATACATAGTTAATCATAGTTTAACTATGTATAAATATGATATGATATGTATAAATACATATGTAAATATGCATGTAAACATGCATATTTACATATATAACATTATTTAAAAAAACATATATATTAAACATGTATATAATATGCATCTATATTAATTATTATATATTAAATATATATATTACGTATTTAAACAAACATACCTCATATACATATATATCACGTAAACCCATAGTTTAGAACACACATATTTTCAAACACCTCTATCAACTTTAGCTAAATCGGAATTAAAAACCTTAAACAGGATCACATAAGGCCACAATCGTCTCATTATCAGATGAATTCACGCAGGGAAACACAGGTAACCATACAAATGAAACATTGACAAATTGAGAATTTGTCAACATTTGTCCAACATTGAAAATTCGCACAAATCTCGGTGGTATTAGCATAGCAAGGGAATTTATATGGAAGACATAAGAAAGCATTATACAAAACTTAAAGATGAGATAAACCGTCATTCTTGTGTAATAGAGACAAATGAAAACTGCTGGTGTTAAAAGAATGAAAAAGAAAGTTTTGTGTAGCCGGCCAAACTCGACGTAGTGACCAAACCAACGGATGCTGGCATTATAAAAACGAAAAAGAAAGTTTTATGTAGCTGACCGAAACTCGACGTAGTGACCAAACCAATGAATGCTGGCATTATAAAAATGAAAAAGGAAGTTTTTTGTAGCCGACCGAACTCGACGTAGTGCCCAAACCAACAAATGCTGGTGTCATAAGAATGAAAAAGAAAGTTTCATGTAGCCGACCAAACTCAACGTAGTGATCAAACCAACGAATGTTATAAGAATGAAAAAGAAAGTTTTATATAGCCGACCAAACTCGACGTAGTGACCAAACCAACGGATGCTGGCATTATAAAAACGAAAAAGAAAGTTTTATGTAGCTGACCAAAACTCGACGTAGTGACCAAACCAATGAATGCTGGCATTATAGAATGAAAAAGGAAGTTTTTTGTAGCCGACCGAACTCGACGTAGTACCCAAACCAACAAATGCTGGTGTTATAAGAATGAAAAAGAAAGTTTCATGTTGCCGACCAAACTCGACGTAGTGACCAAACCAACGGATGCTGGTATTATAAAAACGAAAGAGAAAGTTTTATGTAGCTGACCAAAACTCGACGTAGTGACCAAACCCATGAATGCTGGCATTATAAAAATGAAAAAGGAAGTTTTTTTGTAGCCGACTGAACTCGACGTAGTGCCCAAACCAACAAATGCTGGTGTTATAAGAATGAAAAAGAATGTTTTATGTAGCCGACTAAACTCGACCTAGTGACCAAACCAACGAAGCTACCTCTTACCTCTGAGATTAACGTACGTCTAAGAAATCGAGCATCATCAAGCAAATGCCGAAAAATAAAAGCGAGTAACGGAATTTCCTCACGAAGGATAAAGTATTACCTCACAATCTAACTGGAGGAATAAGGGGTGGCCAATAATAGTGTCACTGGTGAAAACAGTTCTCACCATCATTTGAGCAGAGACAGAATTGACGGAGACGAGGATCTAAAGTAGAAGTATCCAAATACTATTTTTTCAACCCAATTTAACTTTATCTTGGAAAATGGCTGACAATGTCCTTGAGGAAGGCCAGGCTTTACACAGGCTAATGCAGTAAAGCAAGAACCTTTCAGCCACAATATCTATTTTAATGAGACCCCATCAAAAACCTCAAACAGAAAAATATAACACCGCAACCAGTTAGCAATCAGATGAATGCACCTAGCGAAATAGAGGTAACCTCCTGGGGAGGTGAAATATTGAAATCATTTGAGCAGAGACAAAATTGACGGAGACGAGGATCTAAAGTAGAAGTATCCAAATATTATTTTTTTCAACCCAATTTAACTTTATCTTGGAAAATGGCTGACAATGTCCTTGAGGAAGGCCATGCCTTAGACAGGCTAATGGAGTAAAGCAAGAACCTTTCAGCCACAATATCTATTTTAATGAGACCCCATCAAAAACCTCAAACAGAAATACATAACACCGCAACCAGTTTGAAATCAGATGAATGCACCTAGCGAAATAGAGGTAACCTCCTGGGGAGGTGAAATATTGGCAAATGAGAATTCACCAAAATTTAAGTGGTTTAATTTAAAAGTGGTGTAAATTTAAGTGGTGTAAGTGATTTAAGTTAGCATTGCGATGGAATTCATATGGAAGGCGTATGGAAGTATTATACACGACTTTAAGATAAAATAAGGCATCATTCTTGCAGAATACAAACACAATCCGAAAATACTAGCATTATAAGAATGAACAAGAAATTTTTACGTAGCAATGACTAAACGGACGAAACTATGTATTACCTTCGAGGTGATATCACAACCCCAAAGGGTACAATCTTATAAAATCTTACTGGTGGGACAATGGGTAGCCATTAGTGCCACTGGTAAAAGTAGTTTATACCATTATTTGAACAGTCAGAAAATTGACACAGACATGGATCCAAAGTATTATGTTTCCAATCCAATTTTAACTGTTGTTGGAAAATAGTTGACAACATCCTCGAGGTGGTCATGCATTAGATGGGCTCGTGTAATAATCCAAAACCTTGACAGCCACAGTATCCACTCGGATTAGGTGCTATTATTAACCCTGTACAGGGCCAATTGGAGAATAGTGGTGGTCTATTCAATTAGGTACCTCTAAGTTGGAGATCCTGTTGAGCAAGAAAATTAAGTCAATTAACCTACAAAAGTGAAGTACAATGAGAAAATGGTGTATTAAAAACTGCAAATGTAAGTGTGTATAAACACGATAATTCAGTCAGTAGACAGAAAGCGAGTGGAGAAAGTAAGTAAACACTCGATAGTAAACAAGAAAGTTACACATTTTGTGAGTAGACCGTGGACAGCTACATTAACTCTAAAAGAAAGGTTGTGTATTATAATTGTTTCCAGAGATCGGAATTTTCCCAAAAACTCAGAATTTTGGGCTTCTTCCGAAGACGAAATTGTTCTGAAAAAATATTTTTCTTCTGAATAAAATTAATAGCAAATTCTTATTTATAATATATAGAAAATTTAATATCTTATATGTTAACATGTTATATATGTATATATTTTGTATGTTTATATCTGTTCTTTTTTTCTAGTACCGGTGATGTTTTATTTGTGTACAAAGATGTGCCTGTGAATATAAGAGACATCAATGACAATAAGCATCCCGTTCGTGTAGGTTTATATGATGCCTATACTATAGAAAAAACACTATTTTGTGAGTAAATCGTTCTGGTTTTCCTTTGATATTTCAGATATGTTCTTTTTTACAAAATGGATGTACATACCGTCTTTTGATTTATTTTGACATACTCTAAAAGTTTCGTCTTAATAAACTTAGCTGTTAACTGTTTGGTGTACAAGATATTGCAGGCGCGAGCTTTGGACAACCTGGATGTGCATAGTGTCTTTTGACTTAGTTTAAAACACCCTGGAAATTTCGTCTTAATAGCCTTATACGTTTCTGAGATATTACAGAGGTTCTTTTGACAACAAGCATCCATATAGTACTTCTTGATTCAGTTCATAGTGTCCTGAAAGTTTCAGCTTCACTCCCTTAGTCCTTTCTAAGAAATTCTTTATCTGTGCCACCTGTTTCTTGCTTGTTTATATTACTGATAATGCTAACCTAATTTCAGTTTGAAGACAAACAACTCGGCTGTAATAATCTAAAAGGCGTTACCTGACATTGTATGTCAAAATGAGATTAAAGGTCAAACATATTAAGTTCAATTAATTTGTCTGACCCATGTTTTTCGGTTTTATGGCAATTGGAAGTTTCAGTTTCTTCCAATTTGTGTTTTATTTACTTTATCCACCCCATTGCACTTCCTAGCTGAAGGGCCTTGAGACGGAGATCAGCACCGTTGGCTCGGACCATAAGGGTCTAGTGCCGCATCCTTTACCTTTTTATAATGCAAAATTTTTTTGGGTTTATCAAATTTCTCTAAATGGACTTTGCTCTAAGGAGACTATATTCTAAAGACTATGCTCATGATTTGAGCATCCTAAATGGAAGTGTTAATGAAATGAATGAACATCTTTTGCGAGTTCAGGATGCAAGAATAGGTTTAAAAATTAATATTAAGAAGACATAGCTGCTAAGACCGGAAATAAGTAAAGGTATGTCGGGTAATATCGATTATATCGGGTAATAAGTGATATCGGGTAAGGAGAAGATCAATCAAGTAGATAACTTCATTTACCTAGGTATTATTATTAGTAAAAATGGTGGTGGGCGCTGTGAATATGTTAAAAATATAATAGCTAAGGCCCAGGGTGTTTTTTCACAGCTTAAAAAAGATTGTAAAAATAGGAAGATAAGTCTGCGAACCAAGATTAGAATATTGAAAGCTACAGTGATGACAGTGGTCATCACTGACAGTGTGCAATATTACAAACCTGTCTCACAGACATCTCTAACCTAAGTTTTTATATTTTTCGCTCAAATTGCAAGGGTCTTATAAGCATGTTTTAAAAATTCTGTAAAACACCTGTAATTTCCTCAACTTTCCCCAGTAACTGGGACGACCCTTCAAAATTTGTTGAACAATCAATACAAAGCTAGATTCTTCTAATTAAACAGAAACAGATGAATGAACAAATAGATTTTTCAAGCAACTACATAGAAAGGGTTACTTTTTTTTGTCAACACAATGATAACATCTTAATGTATAAAATTACCATTCTAAATTGTTATCATATACAGCAAAATCTTTTCAATAAGGTATTTTTGCATTTTTATAAACGCGGTTCAATACAGACCATCAAAAATAAAAACAATCTTTAAAATTTACCAGAAATAGATGCAGATACCAATGCAACTGTTGGTTGTGTTTCCAGTCATTCAAACAAATGACTTAAATGAACAAATGAACAAGATGATTAAATGCAAGTTTTCAAAGCTAACCTTGCGTTTTTAGCAGGCTGCTTCAAAGGTCTTTTTGGAACTGATCCAATGCTATTATAAATTAGTTTAGTAAAATATTTTGTTAGAGCAAAAAGAACAAAAACTATTAAAGCAATAGTAATAGTTTGACAATAGTTTAGCAATATATAGTGGTTAGCAATAGAACAAAAAGCAATAGTTGGACAACTGTCCCCTTCCCTTCATCTAACTGTAAAAGTCTCAAGTCTAATACGGTCAAATACGGTATTGAAGCATGGGTGCTCCAAAGAAGTTATCTACGGATTAGTTTGGGTACCAGCATGACTGACCTTATCTCAAACAGTAAGCTGTATAAAAAAATGTGGTTCAATCCCGGTTTCTAGGGCTATAATGAGAGAAAGGTTGAGATGGCTTGGGCATGTTCTGCGGATGAAGGATGACATTACCAAAAATCGTCCTTCTCGACCAACTATCTAGGTTCAAACATAAAGCTAGTCGTTTCCCGAATGGGTTTGGAGAATGGGGGGATTGGAATTTATTGGGAGGGTGTAAAGAGGCAGGCTTTTAATTGACTGGGATGAAGGAGGAGCCTGCGTAGTTGTGTTCGCCTCAGGTGACTTGATGCTGCGGTGAGTTGTTATTAGCTTTAGTAGTAGTCAAAAGAGCAACTAGGGATTATTATATAAAAGATTTTAATTTTAATTTAATTTTGGACAGGGTGTGGTACAAGTATATTAAGTTAAAAAAAAAGCAACTGAAAACTAGCTTAAAATCATGTACTGAATAAGTCCTTAAGTTTGGAAGTGTCTGTAACCATAATTCAATCTTAATAGTGGAATAAATATAGATAGCGTCCATATTCCGTTTTTATATGTTCCGCTTACTTTTCTTCACTTTTTGATTAAACATAATTCATATTGTGTATAGACTTTTGTGTCTGAACAAATCAACAAGAATACTTTTAGGGGTTTGTCCAAGTCGGTGTTTCAAGGCCTCGGTGTTCACGCATATATTCATTTGGGAGGGGAAAAAATTTGGAAGAAAATTAGGGAGAAGCATAAACAATTTGGAGTGTCATGGGGACATAGGCCTTAAGGCCTCCCTTCTCCTTATGCGTCCGTCAAAATTAAAGCCGATCTGTTTTACCAGTATATCAGTTTTCTCAATATTTTAATGGTTTTCATCAATATAAATTACTATTATTGATTATTATTCATGGTTAACCTAACTTTAAGCTCAACACGCACAGTCCTCCCCTTCCTACAAAGCCTATGCGCTCTAACCTATCGCCTTCTTGGTTGCTACAGTCGAGATTCATGTTTGTATCACTCACGCTCTTTTCCCTCATCGATTTTCCTTTTTATTCTCTGTTTTTACTTTTGTTAATGATTATTGATTACTGTTATAGATTTTTTATTAATATCTATTTTTATCAATATTTTATTGATTTTATTAATATACCGTATTATTATCGACTTGTTAAAGAGCATATCAGATGACTAACACTACAAAAAGACTAATATACGATAAGACTACAGTCTTATCGTATATTCTTTCGTGAGTACGGTAGAAAAAAATAATCTGTTGATTTGATTAATATACCGTGTTATTATTAACTTGCTAAAGAGCCTATCAGATGACAGACACTACGAAAAAAGAAAAACAGTCTTATTCTATGTTCTTTCTTGAGTACTGTAGAAAAAATAATCTGTCCCCTTTCTTCAAAATATTAAGTCCCCTACCCCCAAAAAAAATCTCGTGTATTCTGATTTAAATCCTGGATGTGAGGCAAAAGAGAATATACTTACCCAACTATGTATAAAATTTCAGTTGCCATAGTTGCTTGATTTTAGACAAAAAAAAGCACATACTCACTTATTAGCTTCCGTAACCCTCTATGTAACATGCATTGTATTTCTAGGTGTAACAACCAGGGTCGTATCCAGGATGTTTTGAGGGATTACACAATAAAACTGTAGAAAACATATCAAATTTTTTTTCCATTTTATTGCGTTTTTACGAGTCAGACAAACATTCCA
The DNA here is from genome assembly GCF_032884065.1 of Artemia franciscana. Taxonomy (NCBI): domain Eukaryota; kingdom Metazoa; phylum Arthropoda; class Branchiopoda; order Anostraca; family Artemiidae; genus Artemia; species Artemia franciscana. The sequence continues at coordinate 3,507,647 of NC_088881.1, read as the reverse complement.
GGGGGTGAGGGGTCAAACTTCCTACACCACTACACCCCCACCCATCCCCCGCCCTCTGGATACAGCCTTGGTAATAGCTATCTTTGGCATCTTTGGCGTCATAAAAATTATTGTTTGATATCACAGAGATGACTTTATGAACGCTGACAAAGATTACAAGGAATGTTATAAACGGAGAAATAATTTATAAGGAGGTAAATATAAAAAGGAGAGATAATCTATAATTTAATAATTCTTATTTATCAGAATTAGGAAATATTTTAGGTATTGTTGAATGGAAAGATAATACTTATAAGTAGATAATATGTATGCTATACATAGTAATATTTTTCTTTTTCAGTTGTCAGACGAAAAATCTTTTTTATGTATCACAAAGTGGATTTCAAGGATAACTATTTTATTGGAAATGGTACATTGTTGTATTTTACTCCTTTGCCAACGTGTCTTTCTCTTAAGACGTGCTCAGAATGTGTTCAAGGGAAAGAAACTATTGGTTTTCAGGTAGGATCTATTTTATATAACTTTTTAAACAATCCCAGTTTTTAATGAGTTTTTTATATTACACTGGCGTTTCTAATGTTTCGAGTTTTAATTAAATCATGTATTTATTTAGTTGATGCTTAATTTTTGAAATTTACGATAAAAATTCAGGCTTTACTATTTGTCATTTGGTGTTCCACAAGGATCTGGTTCAACCCATATTTTTGCCGTATGCGAGTATATCACTGATCTAACTCTGACGATATCCAACCTCTGCTAGGAAAAAAAATCAATGGCAATATGCAAACGCTGTCGGTACTTTAAGTATCAACGCACTACCTACTACTAAAGCAAAATTTAAAAAAAAATGAAATTGAAACTGATCTTCAAGAAGCAACAGAAAATTACGAATGTTTTGGAATTTAGTTTAAAAAGAAGAAAAACCATGTAAAAAGGAATCGCATCATATAAATCAAATATGATATATGATATTTATATATTTAATAACAACAATCTGCATAAAAAATTCAATATGATTCACCTAAAACCAAACGGTTGTCGTGGAATGAATCAGTTAAAAAACATACATATAAAATCATTTCTATTCACTAAAATAATAAAGAAAGAAGGAAAGGAAAAAATATTAAAAAGAATAAATAAATATGAAATTATAATAATAATACTACGGGAGCAGCAATTACGTATCATGTCCATACTGTGGAGTCACACTCGTCAACCAACAGGCAATTGCATCTTAATTTAAATCTAATCTAATCTTTTTCAAAACAAACAAAGCTAAAATTCATACTCACTCACTAATTTTTCACTCAAATTTCCTTTAAATCACTAGAATTTTCAATCTTCTTCATTTCATTTTCCAAATCATTCCAAAATTTTATACCCTTCATAGTGAAAGAAAATGTGAATACATTTGTTGTATCTGCATCGGAGACTAAGCCGTAAGTTCAAGAAATTTTGTTTATACTATTCTGATGTTTCTAATTTTCCAATTTTTATTTAAGTCATTTATTTATTTAATTGCTGCTTAATCTTTGAAATTTACGATAAACAATCCAGTGTTTACTATTTGTCATTATGTGTCACTGGGTAACGCTCCGGACTTGAAATCCTGAGGTCAGGGGTTCGAGTCCTGGTGTTGCTGATTCTTTGGTTTGGGACGGGGTCAATATTGTGACCCTTTAAACTCAGCCAGAGTCGACCCAGCTCTAATAGGTATCTGGAGAAATCTGTGGAAAAAACACAGGAAGCGTCGGATGATTTTCCCCCAACCACGCATTGATCTCCCGGCCGAAGGCATTGAATCAGGAGGTCGGTATCTGCGCAATGGAGACCATTGGTCACCTTGGGAAAAAGTTTTTTTTTTAAAGTTCCTCTAGGATCTGTTTCAACTCTTATTTTTTTTCATATCAGAGCATATCAATTACCTAACTCCGACCGTTTCCAATCTCTGCTTTTTATGGAACTTGGTGTTAACCAAGTGACATATAGCAATCACAAATTCTGTCGGTCTGTCGGTCCCGGTTATGCTACTTTAGGCACTTCCAGTTAAGCTAGGACGATGAAATTTGGCATGCATATCAGGGACCAGACCAGATTAAATTAGAAATAGTCTTTCCCCAATTTGACCATCTGGGGGGGTGGAGGGGGGGGGGGTCCGTTAATTCGGAAAAATAGAAAAATAGAAGTATTTTTAACTTACGAACGGTTGATCAGATCTTAACGAAATTTGATGTTTTGAAGGATATCGTGTCTCGAAATGTTATTTTAAATCCCGACCGGATCTGGTGACATTGGGGGGGGGGAGTTGGGAGGGGGAAACCTAAAATCTTGGAAAACATTTAGAGTGGAGGGATCGGGATGAAACTTGGTGGGAAAAATAAGCACAAGTCGTAGATACATGATTGACATAACTGGAACGGATCCTCTCTCTTTGGGGTAGTTGCGGGGGGGGGGGGGGGTTAATTCTGAAAAATTAGAAAAAATGAGGTATTTTTAGCTTAAGAATGGGTGATCGAATCTCAATGAAATTTGATATGTAGAAGGATATTGTGTCTAAGAACTCTCATTTTAAATCCCGAACAGATCTGGTTACATTGGGGGGGGGGAGAGTTGGGAGGGGGAAACCTAAAACTTGAAAAACATTTAGAGCGGAGGGATCGGGATGAAACTTGGTGGGAAAAATAAACACAAGTACTAGATACATGATTGACATAACCGGAAAGGATCTGCTCTCTTTGGGTTAGTTGGGAGGGGGGGGGGGGTTAATTCTGAAAAATTAGAAAAAATGAGGTATTTTTAACTTACGAACAGTTGATTGGATCTCAATCAAATTTGATATTTAGAAGGATATCGCGTCTCAGAGCTCTCTTTTTAAATCCTGACCGGATCTTGTGACATTGGGGGGGGGGAGTTGGGAGGGAAAACCTAAAACTTGGAAAACACTTAGAGTGGAGGGATCGGGATGAAAGTTGATGGGAAAAATAAGCACAAGTCCTAGATACATGATTGACTTAACCGGAACCGATCCGCTCTCTTTGGTGGAGTTGGGGGGGGGGGTAATTTTAAAAATTGAGGTATTTGTAAGTTACGAAAGGCTGACCAGATCTTAATGAAATTTGATATTTAGAAGGATCTTGCATCTTAAAGCTCTAATTTTAAATTCCGACCAGATCCTCTGACGTTGGGGGGAGTTGGTGGGGGAAACTGGAATTCTTGGGAAAAGTGAAAATTAGGGTATTTTTATTTTACGAATAGGTGATCGAATCTTAATGAAATTTGATATTTAGAAGGAATTCATGTCTCAGAGCTCTTATTTGGGGCGAGTTGGAAGAGGAAATCTTGGAAAACACTAGGAGTGGGGGAATCGGGATGAAGCTTGGTGGATAGAATGAGCAAATGTCCTTGATACTTGATTGACGGAACCATACTGGATTCGCTTTCTTTGGGGGAGTTGGGGGAAGGGTTTAGTGATTTGGCGAGTTTGGTGCTTCTGGATGTGCTAGGACGATAAAATTTTATAGGCGTGTCAGGGAGCTACACAAATTGACTTGATAAAGTCTTTTTCCCACATTTGACCATCTGGGGGGCTAAAGGGAGAGGAAAAATTAGAAAAAAATTAGGTATTTATAACATACGAGTGATCAGATCTTAATGAATTTTAATATTTAGAAGGACATCGTGACTCAGAGCTCTCATTAATTTTCTGACCGGCATTAAGCCTCTTATTTTCTTTTTAAATCGTTCTATTGATTCATAGAATTTTGCTAGAGCTCATACCATATGATCTCTTGGCTATTAGCTCTTCTTGCCTCGTCACAAGTGCCATATGAGCTCTTAGCTCTTGTTTACTTTTTTTGTTTTACTTTTAGATACTTTATTTAATATACTGAAAAATAAAAAATAAAACATTAACCCCCAACAGAGAGCATCGCTCGTAAGTCTGGGTGTGTAAATAATAGGACATACACAAGACAAGATCTTTTATTGACCCAATTACATAATAAATAATTTTATAAACTGGGCAACGGGGAGCAGGGCTCGATGTGTCGGCCATAAAACAGAGATAAGAAAATGCCAAATAACAAAAAAAGGAAAGAAAAACAGCATACAAGGTAACATATAACAGAGGAGGCCACCCCAGCGCAAGAACACCACAACCAAATGTCATATTAAAATCTATTATTCATCAATCCCAACATCCAGACAAAGAACTTTTTTTGAAATGTGTTTTTTCCAAAGGTCATTTATATAAATTAAAAATAGTAATGGCCCCAATACTGATCCCTGGGGGATTCCAATATTATCAATAACAATATGGCATGAAAGGTGCCCATTTATTTCTATATGATTTTTTAATAAAAAAAAATCAATAGTAGTACCAACACTTTAAAACCGACTGCTTACACATTGTTGGCGCTTAAGTATCGGCACACTACCAACCACTAAAGCGTTAGTAATTCTTGCAAGTGACAGCTGTTACGCTATTTCTGACTCCAAACTACATTAATTAATTCTGTTTAGTTTATTGAAACTGAAACTACATTCATTAGCCATATGTATTTCAATTATTTTGAGGTAAATCAAGTTTTCTCAAAATTAAAAATTATTCAACATGTTTTCATAAGTTTCGTCTGTTCTCTATAATTTTTCATCTGTCTTTATCAAAAAACTATCATTAAATTGATTAATGACTTAGTACCAAAAATTTCAGAAATTGAACAAATTAGCGCCATTCCATTTAAGAAACTTGAGTGATTCTACGGCAATAAAAAGTATGGTTTTATAATACTGATTGAATTTTATGTCCAAACCAGATTATAGGATTTTGATTATATGATGCCTATGCATATTCTGACTATAATACCGCACAGTTTTATGCACCCTTATCGTTATCAGGTTAGACTATTCTGATTGTATCATAGGCAGCGCAAGGGATATATCTGTTACGTCATTTTAATAAAAGTAGTGGTAGAATGCACATAATGCCTTTTGGTTTATTCAACATTCCTCTTAACATGCCCTGACAGCTTAAACTTTATATCCTAGGCTATTTCTGGAGTATTGAAAGTTCGCCTTTTTGATAAACTGAAGGGACAGTGTGTGTTTTGATTTTGTTCAACATCTCCTTATACACTCCCTATAAGTTTGATGTTCATACCCTTAGTCTCAGTAGTAGTAGTCATAATAGAAGTAGAAGTATGCACAGAGTGTCTTTTGGTTTGTTGCACATCCCTTTGAACACTCTGGAAAGTTTCAACTTAATACTCTAAGTTGTTCCTGAGAAATTGCTCATACATATATTCCCTGAAAGTTTCACATTAAGACGCCCATCAGTTCAAAAGTCCTCGGAGATTTTATTTTACATTGGCTAATAGTAATAGCAGACCATAAAATGGATCCTAATTTTCATTATCAGATTACTTCATAAATTCTCTCCCAGGTTATTTTTTCTTCCATACGAAGAGCGGATTAGAAAGCTTGAAATCCCAACCCTCGCCTATAGATTCCATCGTGGTGATCTTATTGAAATTTATAAGCTCTGCAATGGAGCCTATGATAACGTACCAGCCCAGAGAATCGTGCAGTTCAATAAAAATCATCTCCGAGGACGTCAGTACAAAGTGAGTACGGAACGCTTTTACAAGGACATGGGCCGATGGACTTTCGGCAACCGAGTGGTTCAGCAATGGAACAACTTACCAGAAAGAGTAATCTGCTCCACAAACCTACTGACATTCAAGAAGGAAGTTGATGAATATTACTCAAATGACATTTTCTCCTTGTGCAAATTTAGAAGAAATGCCAATTAAGATTTTTGTTTTTATAGGCTTAACGGCCTACCATCAAATTTGCGAATATATTTATTTTATTTATTTATATTCATGATCTACTAGAACACCTAGAAAGTCCTGAGGCCCTTGCTGAAATAATCATTTCTGATTTCGGGAAAGCTATCGATGTGCTTGATCATGAGACTGTCATCAACGAAGTTTGTGCCCTGGAAGTCTCGCTGATTCTTTTATGTACCATCACAAGTTTCCTTTCTGGTCGTCAACAGTACGCACAACTCGAAAACAGGGAAACATCCAACTTCCAAAACATCACGCGTGGAGCGGTCCAAGGAAGCCAGTTAGGTCCCATCTTATTTGTGATTGTCATCAACCGACTGATGAAGCAAAACAAACAATGGTATAAATCTGCAGATGATCTTTCGTTATGTCTGCTGCACTTCCTGTTACAGACACCCAGTCAACTCATACCCCTGGTCGCAGAGCATCAACATCAAGCTGATCAAGGGAAGCTTCAGCTAAGCCTCAACAAAAGCTGTGCAATGAGTGTCAACTTCCTGAAGAAGAAGAAGAGCATAGACGAATCAGCAGCTCTCTAAACAAAGAAATCAGTAAAAATACTTGGCATCACATTAAGTGACGATCTCTCATTCAGAGATCACATAAAAAAAAAAAAAAGGAGAAATATCTCCACAAACGTCCTCGTTTGTAGACGTCCCAGTCCATTCCCTTTGTTATATAACAAGGAGATGATAACAAGGTATTTCTCAAAATTA